>NW_024081213.1:1195483-1290631 GCF_003009895.1 Hyaena hyaena | reverse complement strand
GGAAATGGTGGGGGAAAGGGAGAGAGGCAAACCATGAGAGACTCTTGAATGCTGACAAAAACTGAGGACTGATGGATTTGGGGGGGAGGGGGGGCTGGGCATGGAGGAGGGCAGTTTGGGGATGAGCACTGAGTGTTATGTGGAAACTAATTTGACAATAAACTATTTGTAAAAAAATAAATAAATAAATATTAAAAAAAATAAAAAAATAAAAGAAGAGAGAGAATTAAAAAAAAAAAAAAAGAAAGAAAGTTACACACCCTCACTGCCACCTGTACTTTTGGTCACATGGTTCAGGGTGAGAGACGACTACTGAAGGGTTGAACAACCAGCAGGCAAGAATCATTCGGGGCCATCATGCAGCTTCGGAACCACACTGCTGGATACAGTTTACTATTATAGTAGCAGGCCTTTATGGTAAGGCAAGAAAAGAGCCATGCAACTCATATTTTTTACATATGACTCCAATATTTAAAAGCCATAATCACAGTTTTCTACTTTCCTATGGAGCCTTAAAAAAGTATGAATTTCTTCTTAGTGACAGAATTAAATGAAAACAATCATAAAATAACAACTGCTCTTCTTCTCATTTTTTCATTTAACAATAAGCTACTGGGTTTTGTTTTACTACCTATTTAGTTGTGGATGTGCAGCACTCAAGCTCTCTCTGAAATGTAAAAGCGAGGTTAAGGCCAAGTTCAAACTAAGCTGGGAAGAGTTCAAACAAGTATTTGGAAGCAGGTCCCCAGACAGGATCTGCAGCCCATGTCTCTTTTGAGACAATGACATATGCAATTCTTCTACCAAAAATGACCTCACTTGTTAACATTGATTGTTCAGGGGTCTGGAAACCAGTGTATTATTTTACCACCCAGGGTGAAATTAACTACAGACTGTAGCCATGTGTAACCTTGGTCTTTTCAGGGATCAAAGGCCAAGCAAGGCAAATAACTTTTTAAAGTTGCTAAAAACAAGAATTAGCCTGTCTGATTTTTTAAAAGTCCTAATCATTTTTTTACAAGGTGATATGAAAAACAGCTTCTCCTAATTACTTTAGATAAGATACGTGAGTTTCTATCCATAAATAAACAGGGCAATCCATCCATAGGTTAATGAAAACTTATCTAGAAAAATGCCTCTTTGGAAAAATAAAAAGGAAAGAATTGCAAAAGAGAAACTGGAAGGAAATCCATAACATTAGTAAGAATAGTAAGTAAAAATAAAAGCAGTGAGATTTAATTAGAATGAGAACCCCCAAAAATCTACTCCAGAGAAATCGTTCCAGAAGGTAAAACACAGACCATGGGTTTATTTATCTTCTGCTCCTTTGACATCCAAAAGATTGAGTATTCCCTTTAGGGAAACTATTTGCTTTCTAGCTCAAAGCTACAGAATGTCAATGCAATTTATTTTTTAAAACTTGACAGCTGACATACAGATTAAAAGAAGCAACACCAAACATCAGAGACCTTATTACATAGAAGAGAGGAAAAGCTTCAAAATCCACTTTACTTTGCAACAGAAATTGTTTGACCCTCTGTCCCTTGAAATCACATTTATTGTTATATCAGAATAAAATCTTATTAGGGAATTTTATGCTACCATGACTGAGTCCCAGTGTTACTAAAATATCCTAGGAGAAATGTATTTAATTCAGAGGCTCAAAACAGCTGGAGCTAGATCGTAGGGGACAGAGGCAGAGAGCTTACAGCTCAACAGAATCAACTGAGTAGCCAAAATCAGAGAGAGCTGAGAGAGGCAGCCAAAAAGCAAGATTTTCTTAAGATAATTCTGATCCAATAAAAGGTTTTGCTTTTTTTATTTGCTGGTTACAGCTCAGAAAAGAAAGAGTTTGAATTGAGAGACTGAGCCCGAATGTTAAGTCAAAGAATCGCCAACGGAACACTCTTTGGGGCGGGGGAGGAGTGGGGGGAAGTATTGCTTTCTGATTTTATCTTGATTTTACATAAATTCAAAACCAGGAGACAAATCAAGCAGCATCAGTGAAGGACACGGCCCCACCCAGCTTCATGTTACAAGGTTCTTTCACAAACACTCATGTTCCTGGCCTCGGAAAGCCTCACTGCAGGCCAATCTTCAGCATCTTTACCATATAATGATACCACTGTGAAGCAAAGCCTCTCCCGGGGGAAGAAGTATCACTTCAGTGCAATAATCCAGTGGCCTGGTGAAACTTGACCTCCAAAAGCCAGGTTCTCCCAATGTGCACATTGTGCACGCAGGCTGCTTTCCTCATATGTTAGACTGAGTAAAACACATAAGCCTGAGGCTGGCCAGAAGCTTTTGCAAAAAATAAACATATATTGTTTACCATCACGATGGCAAAGGTTAAACTCTGGTTTTCACCTTTTCCAAAAACAGGGGACCTTCTGGGGAAGACTTGCCCTTCCTTATTTTGCATGCTTGAGAAAAGGCAAATTTAATGAAACACCTGCAATATGGATATTCAGGCTGCAAATACTCCACCCCAATCATTGCCAGCAATAATTTTCCCAGTGTTCACTTTGGGAACGATCTCTTTGGACAGGATTTTCTGGGTTCCTTTTCTTCTCATCACAGCCCTTATTTTGGCTGTTGTCGTTAGTAAAGAGATGGTATTTTCCTTCAGATTAGAGGTTATATTAGTTATATATATATTAGTTTTATATATACGTGTAGAGATTTTAAGGAACTGGCTCACAATTCCTGGCAATTGTGGAGACTGTCAAATTCAAAGTTTATGTGGTGGGCCAGCAGGCTGGAGATTCAGGGAGACCATGTTGCAGTTCAAGTCCAAAGTCAGTTTAATAGCATAATTGCTATTCTTGGTGGAGTCTTTTATTCTATTAGAATCTTCGACTGAATGAGGCCCATCCACGTTATGGAAGGCCATTGGAAGGCAACTTTTACTCAGACTCCACAGATTTAAATGTAAATTTCATCTAAAAACAACCTCTTGGAAACATCCAGAATAATGTTTGACCACCTCTCTGGGTACCATGGCCCAGCTAGGTTGACCTATAAAATTAGCCATCATAAAGGGCAAACCATTTTTTTAAATTTCCTGTAGCCATGAACCATGAGTCTGTTCACCAAGGATATGAGACACAGATACGTCAAAATGACTGAAGAAGTAAAATATAAGAAATGAAGACCCAAATGGCATCTCAAATAAACACGGTAAGAGAATAAGCTGCTTCATTTTACATGGTATCAGTGGTAGAACTACAAATACTTAGCATGCTGTAGCTAGTAAAGGTTTTAAAGATCAGCCTATCCAGCACTCCTTGGATAGACAAAGAGACCATGGCAAGGCAAAGAATTCAAGAAAATCTGAAGACATGGCAGTGCATGGCATGCACGAGGCAGAAGAGCAAACAGCTAGGAGACCAGATAAAACGGGTACTGGAATGCCCTGTGTGGAATGTGACAGAATACCTTCCAACTTCTTTTCTGAGCCGAGATAAAAATTACTCTCTGTTCTCGAAACACACAACACTTAGGCAGCTCAGAGAGACAGCTCAAGGGCAGGCTGCACGATTGTACCAAACTGACCTATTAGCAGAAACCAGCCTCTGTATAACCAAACTCCACATAATCCCATCACGGATAATTGAGAGTCCAACTACTGTCTTTATTTTGACAAGAGGCATGGGAAAGTGAGGTTTTGGCCTCTACTGCGCAACATCGACAAAGACTGGCCAGTGGGCCTGGGGCTTCTGTGCTTCCCAGAAGGACCCTTAATACTCTGACTTTCATGGGGAGGGGGAGTTCAGTCAATGTGAGTGAGTTACTGTCCTTTCCTTTTCAGACGAATCCCTGCACTTCTCCTTCAGTTTACCAGTGTCTGCACAGGCCTTAGGGAAAGCTATTAAGATTCAGCACCATCATCAGAGGGGACTTGGCAGAATCTAATCTCCTTTGGGAGACAGAAAACTGGCCCAGAAGTGGGGCTGTGACCTTCAGTCACCTGCTGGCACTGGTGCAAGCCGATGCCTCAGCAATGAGGATTCAGTGTGTCTTTGATGCCCAGACAAGGCTTTGAAGCGGAGTCAAGACCACAGGACAAAGGCGGCACTGTTTATGCAAATCTAGAAACAAAAGACGTTAAAATCCAAAGCCATTAAAAGTAACATCAGAAACCCAATACCCAGAGATGATTAGAAGCTCTGCCCCAGTATGAAATAGAATGCCTAAAAGCAAGGCTGGGCAACACACCAAAATACATACTGCGGGAAGGAGTCCTGAGCAACTGGAGCTTGCCAAGATGCGCCCAGAAGCCTTGATCTATGCAGCTCCCTTAGCCAAGGGGCAGCATCTGTGTGCCACAGGCAGGAAGCGCTGGGCTGCCGCTGCTCCTGCACCTGGTGCACACAGTCCCTTCGTGAGAATTTCCAGCACGCGCCCCTGCAAAGCCAGGCCCTCCTGGCCCTTGGCAGTTTGGTCATCTGGTAGCACGTGTCCTCTGCTCTTAGTGAACACCTTTGGGCACAGTACACAATGAGCTTCTGGAGTGCCTCAGTGGCTCAGTTTGTTAAGTGTCTGACTCGATCTCGGCTCGGGTCATGATCTCATGGTTTATGAGTTTGAGCCCCACACCAGACTCTGCACTGACAGTGTGGAGCCTGCTTGGGATTCCATCTCTCCTTTTCGCTGCTCCTCCCCTGGTAGTGGTAAGCAGATGGTCCAGAAAACTCCAATCATCCAGAGTTATGATTCGTGAAAATTCTTCAGCTATGGTCACTCCCACGAAGGACATACTACTGTCAGACTGGGACGAGACTCCAGAGAATATCTCATCCAAAGGTTCTCAAGTATGGCAGCACATTGCTACCCGTTGGGAAGTTTTTAAAATATGCCACTTGCCCTGGCCCTATCCCAGACATTCAGACTTAAATGGTCTGGGGGTGGGGCCCAGACATCAGTGTCTTTTAAAACCTCAACAAATGATTCTAATAAGCAGTCACCTTTGGGAACCACAACCCTAGCACATTCCTCTTTTGTTACAGGAGAGGAAACTGAGGCCCAGGGAGATTAAATGGCTTGTACAAAATGACACAGCATAAGCAATGCCAGCAGCCCTTTCACAAGACAACATAAATAACAAAATAATGATATTTGCTCACTGAGGGCAAGACGGACAAGGCTGCTCTTGGCTAGAGGCAGCTGTCCTGGACACCCCCAGGTACACCGGGCCTCACCTTCCTCCCCAGGTGACTATTATCGTTTTGTGGGAGGCACTAGAGCAGCTATAGATCAGCTCACATCTGGCATAAAAAAGAAAATGGATGCACAATTCGAGAACGTTCACTATGGGATTTTTGATAGACCTGTCACTAAAAGAACACAGTAAAACTGGGAGGTGGAAAGCAGGAGATGTAGCAACTGAGTTGTGATCTTCCCCAGAGGAGGCTGCCTGTCGGCGTGGTCATAATAACGCTACTATACCTTTGTAACGTAGCAACTGACTCACAATAATCCTTTCTACAGCACACTAGAACAGTGTGAACTCCCAAAATTTGTGTTTTGATTTCATAAGTAATGAAGATCCCAGGCTTAGGGACTTTATCATACCACCTAATTAAGGCCAAACTGCCAACCACTAGAAGCAGTTTAACAGACTGTATTTTTCACAAGTGAGGGGAGGAGGTCTTCATGACAAGCCAAAGAGAAAACCAAAGGTAAGAAAATTACAGGCAACAAAGGAACCAAGCTTAGGGAATATGAGGACTGAAGTGGTTCAAATGACTCCTTTTTATTTAAAGAAAATGCACTGATTTGGTTTCCCTCCACTCTATTGAGAGATGTTCATCAATAGATGTCTTTTCTTCTATGAAACTAAATGCTTGATGAGCTCATGATGTGAAACAGACTGAACAAAGAGAAGGGTTTGAAGGAGTGTCATTTTATACTGAGCCCCAGGGCAAGGCACTTCATAGAGTGGGCAGCTTGGGGCACTGCTTTAAAAAAACAAAAACAAAACAAAACTTGTCCAAAAAGAGCCACCATTGGAAGGAGGGAGAACACATGTGCTTGACTCCATAAAAAACACAAATGATACACGCCTGGCAGAGCCTCTCCTTGGTAATCCTGTACTTAATACTTCTCTCAGTAAGAAGCCCCTTTAGCCTTCTTAATTGCTTAAGCATCTGGATCTTGAGTTTAGAAGATGACACAATATACCAGCTTTCCAAGTTCTGAAAATCCTATGGCCTGTACCTGAGATGGATACACAGCCTTCGGTCCTTTCGTGATGGCCCCTCACTCCTCCCTGGGCCTTCAGGGAGCTCAGCTCTTGTAGTTCCCAAACCCACAGGTGCACCCAAATCACTCATATACATGTTGAAGATACAGATTCCCAGGCCACTTCCACAGGCCATCTGATCGAATGTGTCTGAAAAGGGGCCCAGAAATCCACCTAGGAATAAATGTCCTAGGTGCTGTGGCCCCCGAACTAGAATTTAAGAACCACTAGTTGAAGCCCAGAAGCCTTAAATGAAAAGGTTGGCAGAACAGTAACGATGGCCATGTCTACTCGTGGCCAATGAACTTGACTAATGGGGAGTGAGTTCACTTTTAGGGCACCTCAACTACTAATTTCAACATGATCACTTGGATTTATCCACACAGACAATCTGCGTTGGCCAAATAAATAAAAGGATGTACATATTTTTTTAGTCCATTGCTTTATAAATTCATAGTTTGTCTTGATAAAGAGAAATTTCTAGGGTGGAAGTCAATGTGCCCAGTTCATCTTAAACTCTAGCAAGATTAAGGAAAGGCAGAAAGATTTGTAATTTTTGTAATTTTCTAAAATATTTTAGTATGCTAGTTGTTCCAAGCCTTCCATGCCAACTCCATAAAATCCATCTGAAACCCCAGACACGGTCTGATGGTCTGAATGCTCTCCCATCCCCCACCCCCATGCTTCCAGAAGGGGGACTGCAGTAATCTGGGGGCTGCATTAAGCTTACTGCTCAATGGTGCGGTGATGACATGAAAAATCCTGATTCCACTTGGCAGTAACTTTCCACTATCTTGGCGGGTCTCAGCCATAATCACTGTGGTGTGTGGAGCTTGGATAGCTTATGGGGCTGGCTGGAAACCAAGAAACTAAAAAGCAGTCCAGCGGTCCAGCAAGGGACTCCGTGTTGGGAATGCCACAGCCCCAAATGTCCACAACCACATTTCTCACAGATATCCCAGGAATTTAAGTTCCACTCGCAGTCTCCAGAAAATTTTGCCTTTGTGAAGACCCCAAAAAGCAGCAATTTCTCACTTAACATGATTTTTCTATGGAAAATGCCAATCAATGTACATCCATTACATTCCCTTTTCTCAGAATCAACTCTAGTCCTACGAGAAGAGGAAGCTTGCCTTAGTCCACTGCCCTCCCTGCCTCCAAAAAAAAGAATGGGGACTGAAAAGAAAGAGTTCTACTTCCCGAAATGGAGGCACTTTTAGCTACCTTCATGGTTTTCATGGGCTTGACTGTTGTCTTAGTCTGTCCGAACAGACATAGGCTGCTGTAAGAACATACCACAGACTGGGTGGCTTACAAACACAGGTTTTTTGTTTTTTTGTTTTTAAACTCTGGGAGCTAGAAGTCCAAGATCAAGATACCAGCATAGTCAGGTTCTGGTAAAGACCATCTTTCAGGATGCAGTGCTCTTGCTGTATCCGCACATAGCGGAAGGGGTCAGCAATCTCTCTGGAGGCTCTTCTTCTGATCCCACCTAGTTCCACCCTCATGACTTAAGCACCTCCCAAAGGCCCCACTTCCTAATACCATCATCTTTGGGGGCTAGGATTTCAACACACGAATTTTGAGGCAGATGGGGAGGGCGAGGGGTACAAACATTCAGACCATAGCAACAGCCAAACTGGTGAACGTTCCATTTTAAGGAATCTCCTCTCTCCAGCCTGACACATCTTTCAATAGATATTTAAGTAATTCAACCTTCAAGGTCAAGAATTCTCCCCAACCTTCAAGGTCAAGAATTCTCCCAATGTGGCCAATTTATCACTTAAACCAAGTACTCGTGAGAATGCTTTAAGAGCAGACCTAGCCCCACACTCCGCCTCCTGCCATATTCTTAAGGCATATGCAGTCCAGGACCATTACTTATGTTATTATTTGTATTTCTGAAATGCACATCTTCTAAGGGGTCTTGGGACATTAATCGGGAATTCTGGGAGGTGGAAAGGGTTATTTTTCATGATGTTTGCAGAGGAAGAAATCTCATCAGGTAAACCAACAAGTCAGGGACAGTCCTCAGCTTGACAGATGTGCCAAACAACTAAAATAATGACGACTGTTGACTCAATTAAATGACACGTTATGTAGTCGTAAGTTCAGCCCTGGCGGGATGTCATGAAGTTATTATTGGAAGTCTAAGTCTGAAAAGATTACTGTACAGTGCTCCTAGAGAGGAAAAGAAATGCCCTCCAGACAGATCTAAGGTTTAATTCATGCAAGAGACTTGGCTAATGCCACCAACCACAAACGCTGCATTTTCATGGAACTGGATGGCAGCATGCGCCAGCGAATTAATTACAGCCACTCTATTTATACTCTGCGTGGCTTTTCAATGATTATCTATAACTGGATTCTTTTTTACTTTTATGAACATTCACACATACCTTTTCTACCGGAGGAATGGAGAGCTGAGGGAAAAGTAATATGATCTTGATCTTTTTACCACTAGGTCATTCACTGGCAGCCTGCCAAGCCTGCTCCTTCTAGAAAGCTTGATTCCTAGGGCTTCTGAAGCATCTGAGCAAGAGTTACCACCCAAATGCCTACAGGGGCCAGGCAAGCCATGTTGAAGGGCCAGACAGCGATTGGGGGGCAGAGCAGGGATTGTGATCGCACATAAGATGGGAATGTGAATTCTGGGACAAAGTCCAGGAGCCAGTGGATACTCAGCCCCAACCATGACTGCCGTGTACAAATGCAGGCCTGGCCAGGCAGGTGCTAGTTATGCAGGCTTGGTCAGTTTGTGAAGTTATCCAGTTATACATTTATGATACCAGCACCTTTTGGATATATATTATACTTCATTTAAAAAGTGGGGTATTTTAATGTGCTTAGGGCCAGATTTTCCAGGGGTCAGGACACAAGGACAAGGCAACAGAATGAGTGTAATCAAGAAGGTGTTCAGACTGACTACCCGGAACAGGTGTTGTGGGAAACTGGCTTTTGCTGTGCCACCCAGGGCATGAGTATAGATGGGCTGGCAGGGTTTTAAAAAGCTGGGATTAAATAGATTTTAAAACATCACACTTACACAGAACAGGATATGTAAAACAGTCATATTTGGGTTAATATTAAAAGAATACAATGTATATGCACAGAAAGTTTCTAGAAGAATGTACAAGGAACTGTTAACATTATTGCCCCTAGCAGGTGGTATGGTGTAGAAGGGAGATTTACTTTTTATCATGTTTCCATTTATACTGTTTATTACAGGAGTGTATTACTCTTTCAATAGAAAAGAGAAAAAATCAGGAGAGAAAGTTCTTAAAATAATTAAGTTACTATTAAATAAACCTACAAGGCCCCAAAGAATTTCAAAATTTCTTAAATAAGCAATTTTTGATATGCTCACAGTAGAAGTGCAATTAAATGAACAAGTCACTCCTTTGAGAATAAAGATGTCATGACATATACGATAGACACATTTTGTAATTCCTGATGAATAGTAGCTCTGACTTAAACACATATGGTGAAACCTTTCTGTAATATGGTAACTGGAGAGCAGGACGAACAATCATATTATAGGCTAATCAATTTTTCTTTCTGACATTAACTCCACTGTATCCTATATTATTTAAAGAAATGTGTAGAAACAAGCCTTCCTATAGCCTTGCAATTGTCTCTACGTAAGCCTTATAATGGTCCTACTATACTGTGCCGAAGACTTGAAGACAGTGCCACACAGTGATATGACCCATGTGTACGTTTAAGTGTTGGAAAAAGGACCGAGGCACAAGCAGCAGACTTCTTGGTTACAAAGCTTCCATTGTTCATTCCTATGACCACCAGAGACAGTCAAGGGAGAGGGCCACAAGAAGTCTTATGGCCCTGGAGTCTTATGTACCTGGAGCCACAAAGAAGCTCAGTGGTAGAATCACCTGGAGAAAGTTGCTGAAGACAAATCCGTAAAAGTAAACCCTGCTTAAACTAACTGCACATGCCATTAAACCATGACTGATATTTGATATGAAATAATCAACATTAAAAGAGCCACAGAGGGCTTAATATCTAGAAATCTGTTACCTCATCCAATATTTATTCACTGTGTAATATATGAAGGGAAAATCCTTTAATTGACCTGCATTTTGGGTTCCCCCATCCATGGACATCAATTAATAAAATAGAACCAGGGAAATTTAGGAGTCCTTTTATCAGTCATTTCAGTTTTTACCCAAAGGAAATACATGATCCTGAGGCCCAAACATGTTTTGAAATTGGAGGCTGGGGAGATGATTGATAGTTTTCTCCAACCATTTGGAAGAAGGTTGAGTTGAAGGTCAACCAAATCTAAGACCACTAATTGGAAAGGCTGAAAAACTGATGCTCTGTTTTAGCAGTATGAACCCCAAATGCTGCAGCTACCAGGCATATGAATAGTGTTGCCTTAGTCACTTGCCACTAACAACACTTGATAGATTTCTTTCTGTTGCTATGCAGCTGTGGATCATAGCAAGTGATCTGCATATTTATATACAATCTACATATTTAGTCTCATTCTGTTCCTATGAAATCCGGCAACATAAAGCGGAGTTCAGTAACTAGAAAGTGCCTAAGCTAAGTGACGAAATTATCAAGACAGCGGAAGGGAACCACTGAGTCCCTTGTGTCATTCAAGCAGAAGGGGCCATTCTTGTTTGGAAGAAACACTGGCACTCTTCTATTCCTAAGTTGGGTCAACTGACAGAAGCGGAAACTAGAACTAATTGGTCCTTTCTTGATCTTAAACAGACCATTTGTATTCAGTCTGGGACCTTAGCTGCCTGGGTCACGTCCTGACTCCATCAGACCCTAGCCTTGTGACCTCAGGCAAGTTATTTCAATTCTCTGGGCCTCAATTACCTTCTGCATGGAGCGAGGAGAGTAACAACGCCTTTTGCCCAGGGTTGCTGTCAGGAGCAAATTAGTTATTCTATCCAAGTGTTTAGTTTTCATTAATAGATAACTGTCAGCTTTCATGATGCTAACACTTTTTTTCTTAGAAAGAAGATAAAGAGAGTTCCTTGTGAATGCATTGTTTTAAAACTCTTCGTTTGGAAAGAGAAAGTAAAGGAGATGGGGCCAAAAGCAAAAGGTGGATAGGAAATAGCAACTATTAAAAAAATTTTTTTTTATATTTTATTTTTATTTTTGAGAGAGGGAGACAGACAGACAGTATGAGTGGGGGAGGGGCAGAGAGAGAGGGAGACACAGAATCTGAAGCAGGCCTCAGGCTCTGAGCTGTCAGCACAGAGCCCAAAGTGAGGCTTGAACCCACGAGCTGTGTGATCATGACCTGAGCTGAAGTAGGATGTTTAACTGACTGAGCCACCCAGGAGCCCCAGAAATAGCAACTATTGTCCACTTAGTATCATTTATATAAAAGACACTGTCCATACATTATTTCATTTGCTTGTTAAAATAACTCTTGGAGGTAGGTGTTAATATTAGTTATTTCCAGGTGAGGAAGTAAGACTTAGAGTTTCGCTGATGTGCCCACAATCACACCGGAGATTTGAACCCTAGCATACCTGACTCTAAGCTTTAATATTCCCTCCTTTGTACTACAAAACCACCAGGCTGGGAAAAAATAAGAAAAAGGTGGTGGAAAAGAGGGGGGACCAACATGTCATCACTTTTTCACCCAGAAACTAAAACTTCTATCCATAGGGATAACATAAACATTTCATGTCAAGACTGTGATGATAAAATGGGACACTGGCTTCCTTACTGGTGCTGAAAACCATCATTAACAGTAGTTCGGGGGGCGCCTGGGTGGCTCAGTTGTTTGAGTGTCTGACATTGGCTCAGGTCATGATCTCGCAGTCCGTGAGTTCGAGCCCGGCGCCGGGCACTGTGCTGACAGCTCAGAGCCTGTAGCCTGCTTCAGATTCTGTGTCTCCCTCTCTCTCTGCCCCTCCCATGCTTGTGCTCTGCGCTCTCTCCCTCTCTCTCAAAAATAAACAATAAAAACTGTTTTTAAGTAGTAGTTTGGAACACTTTATAAATACATGTATGTTAGCGTGTCTAGTTAAACATTCACCAAAATGCTACTGGTTGAGCATCATGAAGTGGAGAAAAATCCAAGGTAATCTCCCAAACACTGCACCAGTAAAGTAGTATGCAAAATGTAGGGATCAGCCACCCAGAACAAGCAGAAGCTCTTCAATGTTTCTGTTGATGTCAACAGAAACCCATCTCTTTATTTAGAAAGCCACACATTGGGTCCCAATGTAGTATACTGCTGTTCAAAACCCTACCAAATGAAATGCCCAAACCGTTTTGTAATTACATGGCAGTTACTGTCTTCTGCTTGCACAGACTGAATCCCTGCTGGCTTCCCACAGGCAACAGTCGGCTCTCCAAAAGACAAACTTCATGTATCTTTTGGCCCAAAATTTTTTCCTTGTGCCCTGCTCCATTTTCATTATCATGGTACTTGGCACTCCTCCCCTTAATCATAGGTTTGGGAAGAGGGATGAAGTCAGCCTTCCGCTGTTGCGAAGACCACTGTTCGTGGCTCCATTGAGGAGCGCCTGCCTCAGTGCGCACGCCACGTGCCACATGCCACACAGTTCCCCGCATCTCAGCACAGCAGTGATTCCCATGAACACAGTGCAGGTTTTAATAAGAACATAAGGAACTTCGTGGTTCCTTAGCACAGTTATGATATTTGAAGGAAAATAATGCGCTTCATTGGTGGGGTTTTGAGGTCAGACAGGTAAATGGGACAGGTTTTCCTTTTGCCTGGTACAAAGTATCTCTAGAAACATAACCTTTCCTTAATTCAATCTCATCCAGGGAAACTTAATGCTAACTGAGATAATGGCACTCACTGTCCGACGGCAAATGTTTTCAGGGCTATTTACTGGTACCGACTGTGAATATGGTCCAGAACTTCCGGTGAGAAAAATATTACAGCATCGGGAAGTCTGAATGTGCTCAAGTGAACCACACCTGCCACGCATATAGGAAAGTCTTATCAGATGCTCCTCTCGTGTTAGAGCTGAGCAGATGAATGAGAAGGGCGAGTGTGCATGGGGCTCCAGATCTAAGATTAAATGGAAGCTGGCAGCCCAGACTCTGTATTCCCCCTGGTTCTGCTGTGTAAAGTTCCAGGTAGCTAACGCCATTTTTGGCATTGGCCATTTCTGACATCAGTGTATGCTGGCTTTGCGGAGCGGATGCCAGCCCCATGGGCATCTCAGAGTTGAGCAGAGCTTGAAACTGAGAGACTAGAAGTCAGTAATTGGCAGGAGCTCCTCAATGCTGTAGCATCCTAACCCAAGTTACCGCTTCCTCCTGGAGGGTAATGTCCCATAACCTTCACGGCCAAATACTCCTCTAGTGCCAGTCTCACAGTTAGCAGCTCCAGTGGTACGGGGCAATGAGTTGGGAGATTTGCAATCAGCCTGCCACCTGCTTTGTCAGCCCTGACGAGAAACTCTGGTAAATGTTCCAGTGTCTTTTTTTTCCTCCCATGCCGTTCCCTCTTTCTGGAACCCTCGTTACCTCCCAGGTTTTAGTGGATTCCTATTTGTCTTCCAAACCTGAGTTCCAAGTGTCCACTCTCCTCAGGAAGGTTTCCATGACCCCATAACTGCCCCAATCTGATTTAGAAGTCCTTTGTCACTCCCCGAAACCATATAAATGCCATTCAGATCATCTTATGCTGCCCAGTAAAAAGAGCCATACTTGTGTGTGAGAAGCTACATCTTACTCAACTTTTTTTCAGCTGGAGCCTGGCACAGTGCCTTGATCTCACAAAAGATGGTCATTTTGAGTGTGTGCTTGCACAGCTTCTTTGTGCCTCAGTTTTCTCATCTGGAAAAGGGTAGAATCACAGTACATGCTTGGTAGTGAATGTAAAGTGTTTCGAATCATTGTGAACTCTTATTAAGCCGTTGTGAAATTAATAAATAAATGTAATCTTAAATCAATTACTCTAGATATACTGGCTTCTTTTATGAATTGGAGATAATTATATTTCCTTACAGAATGGTACCAAGGATCAAATAAGATGACATAATGAAAATACTCTTGAAAGCTCTAAGGACTATTTTTAAACTGCCATTTTGGTTGTTATTACCTAATAAATGATCTAAGGTTTCTACACCAGAAAGAAGAGTCGTTAGTGGCTAACGCTGTGGTTGCCCAAAACCGACACAAGCCTTGGATTTCCCCCCCCCCCAACTTTCCAACACTGGCCATAAGGGACAAGGCACAGTTACATGGACTATTAACAAGGGTAAGGGAAAAGAGATCCCAAAAGTCAGTGCAGATATGTGATACTAGCCATCTGAAAAGAACATCAACATCCACAGAATCCGAAACATCCAGAGGCCTTCGGATGCACAATCATTGCTACTTGATTCTGATCATATCACAAAAGCCACGGATTCAAGAGCTGGAAAGAACTTGTGAAGTCATTCATTCCAATTCCTTCATTTTACTGATGAGGAAACATGATCTCTATGGATCCCAGGCAACTGGCCCAGAGCCACGTATCAAGGGCGCCAAACAGCTTGCCTCCTTAATTGTACCCTATGGGTGTATATAAATGTAGTTTGTACGATGTTCCCACCACTATCTTTTTAGGGTGGACTTTAGGGACAAAACTGGGTTCCAAATGCAGTGTTACCATGTACTAATTCTATGACTTTGAGCTATTGAAATGATTGTAGTTGCAGTTGCTCTGTTTGTAAATCAGGGATCCTGGTGTCTCTTTTAAAAGTTCACCCTATGATGGAAGAGGTAATGTGTGTCCATCACAGCCTGTGCCCAGTACCTGCTTCACCCTTCACTAACTTCCTAGAGTAACTATTGCAATGTTCTTTAAACCAAACAAATGCATAAAGACCAAGACTACCTTATAAAACATCTCTCTTGAAGAAAGCATCTGAGAACTGACATTTGTGAAATTTTCTTTGGTATTGAAGTGGTTAAAAAAAAAAAAAGCCTTCTTTCTGGTTGAAAACCTGGCTGCACCACTGTTCTCACTTTCCACATAACGTGCCCTTGTCCGTGGCCGCAGTCACGTATAACGGGGTATATAGTGAGGCAGTGTATAGCACAGGGCGGCACTCTGTGTCGTGTTTGCTTTCTCACCTCTGCACCTCTCCCACCAGGTACCCTCAGGTTGCCAATTCCAGCTACTGCCTGTTCCTTCTTCCTCTCTTCCTGCCCAACCGCAGCTTTAAGGCTGCGTCTCGACAGCTCCCTTTATCAACGCGGGAGAGAAAGTGCTCTGCAGTGACCCGGGCTCTGTCTTCTTCAGAGTCCCCCTGGCCACGTACCTAGCTGCCTGTCTCCCCCGACCGGTGTCCAGCTCCTCCTCCACAGGCCTTCCGGCGGCTCCCCGGACCCCCAACTTCTCGCCCTCCAGTACCTGCGTCTCTAAAAGGTGCGGGACTAGACCGAGTTCTAAAAGTTGGTGCGCGCACCGATGCCCTGGCCCTCCCCGCAACAAACACCGTTCCAGGCGCGGGGCTCTCGCCTGGGGCAACATAACGTGGCCGTCTGCCCTCCCCGGGGCAGCTCGGTCCCGGGGACACCGTACCCCGGGGTGTCCGGCGCGGTCTGCATCAGCGGCGAGGAATGAGCCCCAGGAGGATGCACTGGCGCGGACAGCCCGGCGCAGGCGGAGGCGACAGGGCCCGCCGTGGTGGGGCGGCTGGGAAGACACGGTGGCCCCCACCTAACCTCAAACTCTGAGTCCGTACCCCCTCTGCCCCCACCCCCAGCTCACCCTCCCCTGGAGACCCAGGGGCCACTATTCTCGCCTCTGAGGCGGGGGCAGGAGCCGGGCACCGGGAAGCCGGGGCGGCGCACGGTTCGCCTCCCAGCCATTCCGGGGGCCCCCTTGCCGGCCGCGGTTAAGCTTCACGTAGCGTCTGGAAGACTCGGCGGCGACTCGCATCCTTATTCCCTCTTTCCAGGGCCAGAGGGCTGCGACCGGGAAATAGGCAGCCTCGCGAGGTGGGAGGGGGGGCTCAGCTAGCCCTCTCGCGGGGTTGCCCCAGGTCCTTGTCCGGGAAAGGGACGAGGCCGCCGCGATCCACAGCCCCGCGCACGGCCGGGTCGGCGGCCCCCACTGACACCCCAGGCGCACGCACGGCCGCGCGCGTCCTTCCCCAACGCGACCTCCGGATGCGATCCGGCCGGGAGCGGCGCGGGCGGCGGGCGGTGTGCGCACGGCGTCCCGCGTGCCCCACGGTCCCGGGCCCCGCGCCGCAGCGCCGCGCGCTCACCAGATGGCCATCCTGCTCTTGGGGTAGTCCAGCCGCTCCAGGCAGCCGAGGAAGAGCGGCAGCGCGTGCGCAGCGTTGCGGGCGAGCACGGCCACGAGCACCGTGGGTCTCTGCACCGGCGACTCGGGGAACACCTCCGCCTCCTCTTCGTCGGGCTCGGCGTCGGGCTCGGCGGCAAAGCGCGCCCGGCAGCCGCGGCGGAGCAGAGCGGCGGACAGGAGCAGCAGCGAGCAGGCGAGGGTGGCGGCGCGGCGCGCAGCCATGTTCGGGGCCGCGGCGGGCGGGCGGGCGGCGGGAGACCGGCGGCCCGAGGGCGCCCAGGCGGGGCTGCGAGGGCCGGACGGGGGGACGCGGCCGCCCCGACCCGCTGGCGCGCGCGCACTGGCGGCGGGCCCTGCAGCCCGGGAGCCTCCCGCCGCCGCCGCACCGCCCAGGCCCTGACGCGGGGGCGCACCGCGGACCTGCCCGCGGCGTAGCGCTCGCTGGGGGTCAGACTCGCCGACGGCCGCGTGCGGGGGTAGGGGTGTTTCGGGGGGCGGGGGGCTGTGCGTCCCCGGTCCCGCAGAAAGTTCTTCTGGTCCCGGCTCAGCTTGTACGGCTGAGGTCTGTGTTCTCCCAGAGCTGTGAGGTGTGGCCGTCGCTGCCAACGGGCGTGTGTGTGTGTGTGTGTGTGTGTGTACATAACGGTGCGACTCCGAGAAAATTTATTCTGCTTTTGCAAACCGCAGTCTAAAGTCCTTCACAGTGATGCAATGTACCCAGTTTTGCATAATGCACCTATTGACTAGACGGGTAGAGTTCTAAAGTGGAAAGTCACCCGGCTGTCCATTACTACGGTAAACAATTTTTTAACTTCCACCAAGGCATTTCCCTACACACTCAATTCTCAGTTTCTTTTGAAGTTCATCCTCGACTGAGTAGACCCTCGATTACACCAAGGTTGAAGTCTTGGAGAAGTTTAGAGCCAGATTGAACGCTTGCAATTGAAGGGAATCCCCTGGTGGGCCACTGTTGTGAAGCCGCTCTCCTCTTTCTTTCCCTCCCAGGGTCCTGAGTTTTCGGACAGGATGGCATAAAAGAAGTTTTGCCTTAAATGGTTTTCTTTTCCCTCAATGGCCCAAACTAGCAAAGAGTAACAAAGACAAGAAAAATCTATCCATACATGGAGTAGAGGAGAGAGCGAGAGCGAGAGAGACAAGAAAGAGGAGAGGGCTGAAGGAAGAACACAGTTCGTACACAGAACGAAGTCGCTAGGGTACACTGCCAAAGGGTATTGACTCTTGAACACAACATAGGAGAGCTGGTAGTGAAATCTGGAATTCCTTCTTTGTGGGATTGTGGAGACTGTGATCTATCCGTGTGCGGGATGGGTTGGTACCACTGCACATTCATGACCGCCAACTCCAATTCCCCCTCAGCCCTGTCCCCCCAGATTTTTACGTGTGTCCCTTCTTCTCTGCAACTCTTAGAAGTCTTCATCTCTCTTCTCCCAACCCCTCACTTCCTCAGACAAGTATCACCTCCTTTACAGAACCCCTTCAACAGTCTCCAATATCCCTATCAGTACCCTCCTTACTTGCAGGTGCCTATTCCTGATGGTCTTTGGCCACATCCTCTCCCTTCTCATCCATGACTTTGCTTTGCTCCATCATGTATCTTCACTCTCTACCAAATCTTCAACTGTCATCAGCATATCCTTTGTCATCAGCTCCTCCCCCTCCAGCTAGAAACTTAGTCCTCTCCTCTCTTTGAAAAAAAGTATTTTGTTTTACTGCTGTGTTTCCTTCTTGCAATCCCTCCTCTCTTGGTCAAGCTTCTTGCAAGAGGGGTCTACACTTGCATTTCCACTTCTTCACCCCCACCTCTCCCACCAGAGTGCCATGTGGTTTCCTGCTTCCTTACAGAGGTTGTTCTGGCAAAGCTACGGTTGACCTCAGCACAGAAGATTCAGTGACCTCTTTACGGTTCTCAATTTCTTGGACCTCTTTGTACTTATGTTTGAGCCTCTTCCCTGGGTTCCCCTTCACAATGTACTATGTCTCCTGCTCTAACCTCTTCTCTAACATTTATACTTTTATATCCAGTGGCCTACAAACATTTCCCTCTCCTTCATTCTTCAGAAACTGCCATTGTCATTCTGCATATAGGCCACAGGGACTTAGATGTTCGCTGTCCTTTCCCTGGGGTCAGATGGTATAGATGGGAGGTTGCCGGCATTCCTGGAGCCTCGCATTGCAGGGTGTATTTAGTTTTCTTAATGTTCTTGCTGATTACAAAAAGAACGTGTTAATCACTTATTGCCTGGCAAAGAAAATGGGATTTTTCCCTGACCATGCCATTTTCATAAAATACACATTAACAGAATGTGTATTTTATTAATCATGACAACATATACAAAAAAATTGTAGTTTATACATGTTAAATGTAGTACAGTTTATTTGGTCTGCAGACGAAGCTTGGTGCAGAAGTAGATTTCACAATAGATTACATAAACTTTGAAGACCCTATTACCCATTGGGGTAACAAATAAATGAATTCAGTAAAGTTACAAGATACAAAATCAATACACAAAAATAAACTTGCCTTTATATACAATAACAACAAATTACCTAAAAAATGAAATATAATAACCCAATTGACTGCTGCATCAACAACACTAAAATATTTAGGAATAAATTTAATAAAAAAGTGAAAGATCTATATACTGAAAACATTGATGAAAGAAATTGGAGATGACAAAAACAAGTGGAAATATATCCCATGTTCATGGATTGGGAGACTTTAATATTGTTAAACTGTCCATACTACTCAAAGCCATCTATAGATTCCATGCAATTCCTATCAAGATTTTAGGGACAAGTTTAGAGAAATAGAAAAAAAATCCTAAAATTCAAGTGGAACAACAAAAGACCCTGGATAACCAAAGTAATCTTGAGAAAGAACAAAGCCAGAGACATCACACTTCCTAATTCCAAGCTATATTACAATGCTATAATAGTTTAAACAGTAAGATACTGGCATAAAAACAAACACATAAACCAACAGAATTGATAGGCCAGAAATAAATCCATGCATATATGCTCAATGAGTATTTGACAAGGGAGCCATGAATGCTCAGTGGGGAAAAGATAGCCTTTTCAACAAATGATATTGGGAAAACTAGATATTTGCATGCAAAAGACTGAAACTGGACCCTTACACCACTTGAAAAATTAACTTGAAACAGGGTTAAAGACTTAAATGTAAGATCCCACGCTGTAAATTCCCACAAGAAAGCACAGGGAAAAGCTCCTTGACATTGGTCTTGGCAATGAGCTTTTTCAATATGACACCAAAGCACAGGCAATAAAAGGAAAGATAAACAAGTGGGACTACAGCAAACTAAAATGCTTCTGTAGGTTTATTGAATAGAGAAAAATGGTTTCAAATCATGTATCTGATAAGGCATTAATTATACAAAATGTATAGGAAACTCATGCAACTCAATAGCACACAAATAATCCTATTTTTAAAAGCTTTTTAATGTTTATTGTTTTGAGACAAAGAGACAAAGTGTGAGCAGGGGAAGGCCAGAGAGAGAGGGAAGGAGACACAGAATCTAAAGCAGGCTCCAGGCTCTGAGCTGCCAGCACAGAGTCCGACATGGGGCTTGAACTTCCGAACTGTCGGATCATGACCTGGGCCAAAGTCAGATACTTAACTCACTGAGTCACCCAGGTACCCCAATAATCATATTTTTTTAAATGGGCAAAAGGCCTGAATAGACTTTTGCCCAAAAAGATGTAAAACTGGCCTACAGGTACGTGAAAAAATGTTCAGCATCACCAATCATCAGGGAAATGGAAATCAAAATCACAATAGCATATCACCTCACACGTGTTAGAAGGACTATTATTGAAAAGATAATAGATAACGAATGCTGTCAATGATGTGGAGAAAAGGGAACAATTAGTACACTGTTGGTGAGAATGTAAATTGAGACAGCCACTATAGAAAGAAAACAGTATGGAGGTTTCTCAGAAAATTTAAAATAGAACTACCATATGATCCAGCAATTCTACTTCTGGTTTTAGATGTGAAGGAAATGAAATGACTATCTGAAAGATATATCTGCACCCACATGTTCATCGCAGCATTATCTACAATATATATATTTCAGCCATAAAAAAAGAAGGAAATCCTTTCATTTGTGACAACATGGATGAAGGGAGTGAGTGGGGGAGAGAGGAAGGGAGAGAGAAGAAGGCATGAATAGAAGGAGGGATGGAAGGAAAGAAAGAAGGGACATTTAAAACAAGCTGAGTATGTTGTCGAAGATATTTTAACATGAATGTGTAGGGTGGATTTAGTCCTCTGCCAATGGCTCGAAATACAATGATTTATTGAAGTCTATTTTACTACAGGATAAAAGACATGTTGAAAATGGAAAAAGAAAGAAAAACTACTATGAATCTACTACCCCACCAAAACCACCATTAAACATTTTGGGATAATTCTAATATGGCATTTTCAATGTGGTGTTTTCATTGTGAGTGTGTACTCACTCCTCCCGGTGAAATTCGACACTCCTGTTGGTAGCAAATGTGAATATATATCTAGAAACAGATGACATGTTTTTTGCACTGTAAATTTCATGTGATGCCTTCTCACATTTCCAAAGCCCAGTTTTACTTAAGACTGCATATATGCATCTGTTTATGTATTTTATAAACAGAAATTACCAACCTATCCCTTTTACTCTAATTCTTGGAAAAAGCTTAATATATTTAATAAACATGGAATATATACATTATTTAATATATTATATATTAAAATACTACAAATAAACTGAAAGTCCATATACCCAGCACCCACCTGGAGAAACAGAACATTAATCATCAACTTTGACACACTGTGGGTGTGCCTTCCTGTTGCAATACTTTGCTCTACTCCCCAGAGACGAGCACTAGCCTGAATTTTCTATTAATTAGTCTCTTAATTTTACTTAAAACTTTACTTCCAGTGATGGATAATTTTATGTGCCAACTTGGCTAGGCTAAGGTACCCAGCAGTTAAGCCAAACCAGTCTAGATGTTGCTGTGAGGTTTTTGTTCTGCTTTGTTTTGTTTTCATTTGATTAACAATGCAATCGGTAAACTTTGAGTAGAACAGATTACCTTTCAAGCCTGCCAGCAGCCTGCCCTGCAAATTTTGGAATTGCCAGCCCCCACAAATGCATGATCCAGTCCCTCAATCTCTCTCTCTCTCTTTCTGAGTGTGCATGTGTGTGTGTGCACGCGTGCGTGCACATGCACACACATCCTATTGGTTCTCTTTCTCTGGAAAACTCTGACTAACGTTGACTAGTGTTGTCTACCTTTGAATATTTTCCCCACATATCATACAATCTGCCAACTTAAAGCAGGCAGTGCAATGGCTTTTAGTGTATTTGCAGAGTGACGCAACATCACCACAGTCAATTTTAGAACATTTTCATCACCCCCAAAAGAAATCTCATATAAATCCCCACTCCTAGACCAAGGAACAGCTCACTCTAACTCTAGGAACAGCTCATCTATTCTGTCCCTATAGATCCGCCTATTCTAGACATTTCATATGAATGGAATTATACAATGTCGTCATTTGTCACTGTCTTCTATCCCTTAGCATAATGCTTTCAAGGTCTGTCCATGTTGTAACATGTATATCAGTACTTCATTCCTTTTTGTGGCTGAATGATATTCCATTGTTTGAACAAACTACATTCATCAAATAAGGGACATTTGAGATGTTTCTCCTTTTGGCTATTGTGAATAACACTTCTGTGAACATCTATTACAAATACAAGCTGTATTTGAACTTAATGTAAATCAAATCATATTTTATGTATTATTCTGTGACTAATATATTTGACTGTATGCATCCATGTACAAGCTGTATTTGAATCTTATGTAAAAAAAATGTTTTACGTATATTCTGTGACTAATATTTTTGACTGTATACTAGGTTTTTTTGAGATTCATTCAAGTTGTTGATTGAAGCTATAGTTCATTATTTTCACATAGTAATGTTATAGGATTATATGATAATAGCATATTCAGTCTACTACTGATAGATATTTGAATTGTTGTAGTTTATTCTATTCCAACCCATACTTCCATAAATATTCTTGGTCATGTCTCCTGGTCCACAGAGTTCGTTCTTTCTTTCTTTCTTTCTTTCTTTCTTTCTTTCTTTCTTTCTTTCTTTCTTTCTTTCTTTCCTTTCTTTCTTTCTTTCTTTCTTTCTTTCTTTCTTTCTTTCTTTCTTTCTTTCTTTCTTTCTTTCCTCTTTTCTTTTCTTTTTCTTTCTTACCATAACCTTCAGTGAGAAATCCACTTGATATCATGCTATAGTACAAATTATAGCTGAAACAAAATGTACATAAAGCAATACTTAGTTACTCTAACCACATCCAATGCACACTGATACTTTCTATTCTATTTTAAATAATTCAGTTTTAAAAACTGAAGTTTTAAACTTTACAGGCCACTCAATTTATTTCATAACATCTAAGAAGTCTAGCCCTCCATTTGAAAAATACTGGTCTAGGCTATATAGAGAGTAGGGTTGCTCAACCATAGGTTTTATGCATCTTTCCTGTGCTCTACTTTTCAGCCAACTCTTGGCTTTTGTTATCAATCTCACAGGTATTTTATGATATCTTTTTGTCTCAATTTACATTTTCTCTCACTCTACCAATGTAGTTGAGTACCAGTTCATGTTTGCTAGTCACTTATGTCTCTTTTTCCTCTTTATTCCTATTTTTTCCTACAGAATGTTTTGTTTCAATTCTTTTTTTAAACATATTTTAAGAGTTTCTTTCTTTTTACTTTAAGAGAGACAGAGAGAGTACAAGTGGGGGAGGGGCAGAGAGAGAAGGAGACAGAGAATCCCAAGCTGACCTCACACTTTCAGTGCAAAGCCTGATGTGGGGTTTGATCTCACAAAACATGAGATCATGACCTGAGCTGAAATTAAGAGTCAGATGCTTAACCAACTGAGCCACCTATGCACCCTACTTTCATTTCTTAATTGGTTTTTAGAAGTTCTGTATATTTTCTGGATCTGCATCTGGATCTGAATCTTTTCTTTCAATTATGTGTTACAGATGCCTTCTCCAAGTCCATGGCTTCTTTCCCCCACTATGTTTGTGTCGGAAATTCTTAATTGAAATATAATGAAATTTATCAAACTTTTTTAAAATGGTGGTACTTTTTGTGTTTTGCTTAGGAAATCCTTTTCTGTCTTGGGGGTCATAAAATCTTTACATATTTGCATTTCACTTTAAGTCTTTAATCTATCTGGAATTGATTTTATTTATAGTGCAATTAGGAATCCAATTTCTTTTCTATAAATATACATATGTTTATATATTTGTATATAAAATTGCTTTGATTCCTCCCCACATCTACAACATCATTTCTGTCCATATGTGTATGACACTATACTTGGTTCCATTGGTTTGTTTATCTACAACATACATACATGCACCAGTAGCATATACTCTTAATTACAGACCTTTATAATAACGTCCCTCTGCTTGTTCATCAGAAGGGTCTTGGTTATTATTGGTCCTTTTGTGTCCACATTTCAGAGTCAGCTTACCAGATATTAAGAAAATCTCCATTGGGGTTCTGATTAGAGTTGCTAGAATTGATAGATCAATTTGGGGAAAATTGACACCTTTGCAATACTGACTCTTTCTCTCCAGAAGCATAATATGTCTGTCCATTTATTTAGGCCTTCTCTAATGATCTTGAATAACATAATCTAAAAAGTGTTGCTTTTGTATATAATAGAGGTCTTCACATATGCTCATTCACATGCATGGCAATATAGCATAACATCTAAATATTTTACTAAAAGTATAAACATCTCACCTGTTTTCCTTGAGATACAGAGAATGGGAAATTGTATGCTTCATGTACAAAAGAAAGGACAAGATATACATGAGCATTCTTACAACCAATGTATTAAAAGCTGATCCAGAATGCTAGCCTCCACTTTTCAGCTTGAGATCATTGTCTTAGTAATACTGCATAAAAAGCTTTTTCTTAAGTGCTAAAAATTCACATCACAATTCAAAGTTCACTTTTTTTCCCCTTGAGACTCTAACTGAATTAATATATCTCTGTCCAGACATTGCAGATTTTTTTTTTGATAAGAATAAAAATGGTCTGGCTCAGATATCAAAATGGAAAATCGGTAGAGCAAGTGCCAGATTACATTAAATTTGATTACATCCAGAATACTCAAAGAGAATTTTATTTGTTGTTACTTACCTAGCTTTTTTCCTAGCCATTTTGGTTCTCTAATGTAGTGAGCTATTGAAGCATTTGTAAAAGGAGGTATTCTTCAGTCCGTGAGAAGCTGAAACTCCAACCAATCCTCTGGTGAATTTCACTCTAGATGGCCACCATAGTCTCTTTGCTTGTGTGCTTTAAACACTAAGTTTAAGTCTCCCCAAATTCTTTGTTTTCTGTCTTGGTTATTCCCAACCACCAAGAATTACTTATGTTTTTATTGTTTAATATAGAAGCCAATCCATTTTCAGTTTTCAACTCTTTGTACTGGACAGTGACATTAAAAATTAGAAGCATTTAGGGGAATCTGGGTGACTCAGTTGATTGTCGAACTCTTGATTTCTGCTCAGGTCACGATCCCGGGGTCACGGAATCAAGCTCTGTGTTGGGCTTCGTGCTCAGCGTGGAGTCTCCTTAAGATTCTCTCTTCTCTCTCTCTCTCTCTGCCCCTCTTCTCAGTTTGTGAGCACTCTCTCTCTCATTGTCTCTAAAAAAGTTAGAAGCGTTTAATATTCATGTTTAAGTGTCATGTTTTTTCTAAGGTATGGAACTTCTTTTTGCCAAAGGATAACATTAGCCTATTGCTTTTTGTCTGTGGTTCTTTCTGCATCCTTATGGATTCCTTAACTCCCCCCCCCCTTTTTTTTTCTTAAGCTTAAGCTGAAAATCTCCCCCTGAAGTTGTTTGAGGCTTGTTCAAATAGTACCTAATTCCACTGGATCTCCTTACTGATTTACGAAATTTCCCCTCTACACTTATTAGGAACAAAGTGTTGTTAATGCTTCTATAAATACCATCATTGGAACTGATTGGGATCTTTAGGAGTCAGAGGTTTATTTACTTCTAATTACTTGAATTAGTGTCTCTGTTCAGTGCTTCAGGGAACCTACTAATTTCAGTGTCATTTGCTTCTTTGGGGCTTAGCAGCTGCTTTGTGGAAATAAAGGTTAATGGCTTCGTTTAAATGCAGTACATCTGGGGCAATTTATGAATCTGATGTGTGGTTTTCCTTCATGTCAGGAATAGATGCTCTTCTTTTTCCTGTATGGAAGGCACTGCTTTCTTTTATCTTTTTCTTTTCTTCTTTCACTCTTTCTTTCTCCCTCCCTCCCTTCTCTTCCTCTCCCTCCATCTTTCTCTAATACACTCAAGTGTTTCATGTGGCTTTTAAAGTTTCACTTCAGTGTGGACTTCGCCATGTTTATTTTACTTGTTATTCACATAGCATTTTGTACTTGCAAATTTCTCTTTCATCAAATTTAGGGCAAGTTTTTAATTTCTTCAATTGTTGTACTGCCTCATTCTCTTTCTTTTCTCCTTCTGGTATTCCATTTACGTGTATGCTGGATTGTTTGATGTCATGTAGCGGGTCTCTGAGGCTCTGTTACATTTTTTAAAATGATTTTTGTTTGTTGTTCATCTTGAACGATTTCTTGGATGATTACCTTCAAGTTCCCTTAGTTTTGCCTCTGTAATTTCTATTTGGCTGTTAAATCTACCCAGTGAAATTTTATATATGTGAAATTTTGATTTTCAGAATTTCCATTTGGTTCTTTTTTCTCTCTCTCTCATGAGATTTTTGTCTCCTGAGATTTTATTTACTGAAAACACGTTTTGTTTTACTTTATTGAGGAGAGTAATTTTAAAATCCTTATCTATCAGTTTCAACATGTGATTCATCCCAGAGTCAAACTAAATAATGTGATCCATTTTAAGTTTCCTATGTCAATAATTTTTACTCATAACTTGGGTTTTATGAAGGACAGAATGTAGAGGTTCTGGATTCTATTATTTTTCTATGATGAAAGTTATTTTCTTTGTAGGTAATTTTCTTGGATGGATTTGAACTGTAAATTTTGTCTCTTGGGGGCAACTCTGGTCTCAGTTCAGACATTTTATGTTGAACCGAACTGCTGATTCTGTTTCTGGTTGTTCAGGATCTGTCAGAGATGTGAGCAGAATTAGAGGATCCCCCTCTCTGGCTTATTCCCTTCCAGGATTTTCTAGTCTTTTCATCATTCAGTTTCCTGGCTTCATTCTTCTGGTTCACCAGACAAAGCAAAACAAAACTCAGAGGTTTTCTGCATGTACCTCTGATGCTGCTGAGCCTGACTCCTGGACTGCACTTAGCTTCAAGTTGAATGCCAAGGAAAGGGGAACTTCCTTATATATAGATCCTCATCTGCCCTTCTCCCAGTGAACTTGCCCTTCCTACCAGAGTCAGTATGCTTCTGTTCATATTCCAGTATATTTAGGTAGTTGCTTTTAGTATTTTGTACAAGTTTTATAGATGTTTTCTGCTGGGTGATTGTCTAGTAGGGTTTTAGTCTGTCACATGTGAAAACAGAATCTTATCCCTTCCTGGGACTTTGAACTTGTTGCCTTGGTTAATCCCATAGCCTCCTATTTCTACTCTTGCCCTCTTAGGTCTATTCTCAGGAGGGATCCTGTTAAAACGTAACAGGAACTTCCAGTGTCTCCCCATTTCACTCACAGTAAAACCATAAATGCTTAAAATGTCCTACTCTGCCTATCCGAAACTCCTCATCTTTGGCTTCCAAGTCACATGCTCACAGTGCTTTGCATCATACTTTTCTGACTGCTCATTCAACAAGTCTATGCTTCAGTCTTTGTTCCTCTAATCCTGAAAGGTGGGTCCAGCTTAAAAACATGCTTCCTGGCAGTCTGGTCTTTCTTCTTTCTACTTTCTTCTACAGAGACCTCATTGACTTCTACACTTTAAACTTAACATGACAGGGCAATGAATGAGGCTTCTCCTTTTCTCCGGAGGAGACCTGCAGCCAATGCTGAAGGCAAAGAGGCCTTAAGTGTTCCCCACTTTCTCAACGGGGCCGCAAATAACACTGCTGTAAGGAGAATTAAGGGCTTCTGGGTTAAGGGTATTCTTGAACTCTCTTCCCCCAAGCATCTGTCCAGATTTGAAAGAGCGCTGAGGGAAACTAGAGCGCCTTGGACCGGGCTCTGGCTCCGTGGGCCTGACGGAGGAGCACATGGAACTTTCCTCCTCCAAGGATCTGTGCCCGCTCCGCCAGGAGGCAGCGCGCGCCGGGAAGCGGAACTCAGCCGCGCGCGCCGCTGCTTCCGGCCGGGCGCGGGGCGCGGTGCACCAGCGGCTCACAGCCGAGCCTGGCATGGAGGACCCAAGCGGCCCCGAGCCCACGCCGGGCTGCAGCGGCCTGGGCCCGGGCGGCGGCGGCGGCGGCGGCGCCCACTCGTGGGCCCCGGAGGACGCGTGGATGGGCACCCACCCTAAGGTCAGAAGGCGCGAGAGGATCGGGGCGCCGGACCGGGCCCCTACCCCAGGTGGAAGGCCGCGCAGCCCCTTCGACCCCCGACTCTCCCGCGGGGGCCTGGGCGCCGAGTTTGCGCGCGAAGCTCGCGGAGGGGGACCCGCGTGCACACTGTCACGAGTTTGAACTATTGCTGGGACACCCTATCCCGGCACACACAAACACACACACATGCTCTCCCATTCGAGGGCAAGACATGAAATCCGGCGCCTCTCAAGCCAGAGTCCAGTAATAACCTAGGGCTCCTTCTGGGAAGGGTCTCATTTAATCCTCGCAGTAACCCCAGAACCACAGCACAAACAGTCTGCGAGCCTTGGATGAATACAAAGATAAAGGTTTAGGCACAGCCACGTTTGCCCTTTCGCCTTGAGCCCGGAGCGTGCCTTGTGATTTTGCCGAAGTGCGAATTCCTACTTTTTCTAATAGCTTGTAAAATTTGAATACATTCTTCTCCAAAGCAGAACTGCTCGGCATTGTGGGTGTATTTTTTTTTTTTTTTTTGGAAAGCAGGGAAGAAGATAAGAGTTTCTTGCTTGCTTCTGCTTGGCAGATTGCTGTCTTGGACCAGTAGTGTCCCGGACAGTGAATGGACAATGAATGGAGATGGGGGTTTTGTAGGCGTCTCTGGTCTAGGGGAGCAGTATGTCATAGATAATTATCTAAAAACAGTCCAGGAAAGAAACATTTTCGAAGAATAGGAATCTGAAAAGAGTTCACCCTTTTCCATGTTCTCTTTCTTGATTTTGTCCTCCTCCTCTGTCCCCTTATTCCTGGTCAAGGTGAGAAAAACAAACATGGAGGTGTTACTTGGTGCCATAAAAAGAAACAGATATCATATCATATGTTTTTGCTTTTATGTGGAACTTGAGAAACTGAACAGAAGACCGTGGGGGAAGGGAAGGGGAAAAATAGTTACAAGTAGAGAGGGAGGAAGCCAAACCATAAGAGACTCTTAGATACAGAGAACAAACTGAGGGTTGATGGGAGGGTGGGGGAGAGGAGGAAATGGGTGCTGGGCACTGAGGAAGGAGCTTGTTGGGATGTGCAGTGGGTGTTGTATGTATCATGAGAATAATGAGATGAATCATGAGAATCCACCCCAAAACCAAGAGCACACTGTACACACTATTTGTTAGCCAACTTGACAAATTATATTAAAAAAAAAAAAAAAGAACCATAACACCATTGAGGAGTAGGAACCCAATAGTTCTCTGCCTGAGACATCGAGTAGACTGCCTGACTTTGAAAACCTGTTATGTCACCACCAGCTTTGTGATTTGCGGGGGAGGGGGTCCCGGGGGGAAGTTTTCAAATCTCATTGTTCCTCAGTTTCCTCATCTGTAAAATGGGGGATAGTAATAGTACTTGCTTTAGAGGGTCGTTCCAGAAATAAATCAATTAATGTAAAGCACTGAACATTAGTAAGTACTATGTAATATATATAAAATATATATAGTATGCAACATCAATTTCATTATATTGGTCTCATGCTTAGAAGTCCTCAGTGTTTCTTTATGGGTAAACTTCAAGACCCTGGCAACCTGGTCTCCAGTCACCTTTTCGTTGTCATTTTCAAGCATGCCTGAGGTGTGAGGGGGACAATTAATAAAACCCCTGCTCTCCTGTACCTGTACATACTATGGCAAAGCTAGTCAGAGAAAGGACCGAAGGTCGTACCCATGCGGGTCTGCCGATGCCTCATCTCTACTTTAGGCCTGCTTACCCACTGAGTCACTGGGACCGTTGGAAAACCTCAGGCTTCCCTTGCAGGGGTAGCCCACTGAAGAACGTTCCCCCAGCGCTGTCCAGCAGACTTTCTTCACAGGCAGTCAATCAGAGACCGTGGAAATAGTGGCCCCCACAACCATGCTGCAACAGAAATCCTATTTAAAAAGTATCTCAGGGCACCTGGGTGGTCTCACTCTGGAGTTTGGCTCAGGTCATGATCTCATGGTTCATGAGCTCAAGCCCCACATCAAGCTCTGCTCTAACAGAGTGGACCGTGTTTGGGATTCTGTTTCCCTCTCTCTCTGCCCCTCCTCCACACACTCACACACGCATGCACGCACACTCTTTCTCTCTCAAAATAAACATTTAAAAAATTTTTTTAAAAAGTCTCTATTCTTGGCAGATAGGCCCTTGAGTATGTGTGACTTATCCCCACCTGTGTGTGATTATTCACACTTTTACTTTGGCTTCTCTATTTCCTCAAATCATATCTGCCCTTCAGGGCCCAACTGGTATCTGCCTCTGACATGAAATATTCACCAACTGATCCACCCAGAGTAGAGCTCTGACTTGTGTCACATTTTATTCTACACACTGGATTTTGCATCACTTACTGTCATGGGTTCTTATTTGCCTAACAATTGCAAGTGTGCATGTGTTTGCCTTAACAGTTTCTAAGCTTTTTAGAGATGGGGATCAGATATTAATTGCCTTCTAACTCCCACTACACCTAGAAGAAAGTCTTCTACTTTTTTATTTGTGTATAATGAGCAGTTGATCAAGTGAAAGAAAATATTAAGAGATTCTCCCTTCTCTGACAATTACATTTTCATTTCCAGTATTTAGAAATGATGGAATTAGATATAGGAGATGCCAGCCAAGTTTACATAGCATTCTTGGTTTACCTCGACCTGATGGAGAGTAAGTTTTTTGTTTTATTGTTTTGTTGTTGGGGCTGTGGTGGGGGGATGGGGAGTTGGGTTGGGATGTGGCATTTATGCATTTGCTGTTCACTTTGTCAGTTTTGTAATTTCATCATTCCTTTGGGAATTACTGGGTAACAGAGAATATTAGAAAATAAAGAGAAGATAATAGTATGGGTAATGTTTGCTCAGCGGAGTATTAGGTAGGAGTTTAGAATTTTATCTTTTTGATTAACATTAGTGTCCATTCAATGATGTACTTTCAGGTAAAAGTTGGCATGAAGTCAATTGTGTGGGCTTACCAGATCTGCAGCTCATCTGCCTTGTCGGGACTGAGGTAGAAGGAGAAGGATTACAGACTGTGTTGCCTACACCCATCAGTGCGTCCCTCAGCCATAACAGGTGTGCGGGGGATTTTGGTCTTTAACACCTTGGTTCCTTTCCACCAGCAGTCATTAAATTCAGGTAGTAAATATTTGTAAAGGACTTTAGGGTACAGAGGTCATAGCTTTACTCTGGGTTATTTGAGGAATGACTTAAATATAAACTTTTAACAAATATTTAGCACTTCTTGTATGGTCAGTTCTTTTTCAGAAAAGGAATATATATGTTAGAAGTACTATCCTTAAGGAAACAGACGATGTTTAAATTCTTATAAGGAGTCAAGACCATTACAGTGGAAACACAGCTACTTAAAGATGTACCATAATAATTGATACAGATCATATATGCTTTAGATGTTGGGGAAGAGTGTGATTAACCTGCAAGTTGAAGTCAAAGAAAGTATCATGCAGTTCATGGGAGCTTTTTAAAAAATCTTAGTTTCACAGAGTTGGGAAACATATCTTTATTTCATGACATATTCTTCAGTCAACCTCCCAAAACAAAAGTAGATTCTTGGCAGTAACTTACATCTAACTTTATGTGGGTCCCCTCCTTCCCTGTTTCCACTGTCCCAAGGTTAACTCCTCCTGAATCCCTTATTCATTGGGAATTTTTAAATTGTACATCTTTTTAACTTTATAAAGGGCATAGAATCTTTTTGAGGCCAACTTTATGCACTCTGCATTATACCGCTGAAATTCACCCCATGTTATGTATGTATATTATATTCCATCACGTGATGGTACCATAGTTTTCCCATGCACCCTCCTGATGATGGAGTGTTGCTAACGTTCAAATTTAAGGTGTAATTTCAAACTATTTTCCAAAGTGGTTGCCCCACTTCACTTTCTGCCTGCAGTGTAAACAAGATCTTTTGGAGGAGTATTGTCTCTGACACTGAGTATTGTCAGACTTTAAGATTTTTGCCAGTTGAATGGGTTATCTCATGATGGTGTTCATTTGCATTTTTCTGATCTCTGATAATGAAGATTTATATTTATTGTTTCCTCTCGAATATATTTATTGTTCATATACTTTGCCTATTGGATTGTTTGTAGTTTTCTCATTGATTTGTTGGAGTTCTTTTATATTCTTGACAATAATCCTTTTGGTTGTGTTTCCCAGTTTTTAAATCTGTTTTCAGATATTTTTTGATGAATAACAGTTCTTAATTTGAATATAATTATATTTATATATTTTTAATAATCAATGTCTTTGTGTCTAGGTTAAGAAACATTTCCTATCTAAAGTCTAAAAAATTCACCTATATTTTCAGGTTGTCAAGTTGTTGTTTTTTTAATGGTGTGAGAGAAGGTTAAGGACTTTGTTTTCATGTGGATAATCATTTTTTTCTACTTGCATTTTCTGAAGAGTTGCTTCTTTCCTCATTATCTGACATATCACCTCTGTCATTTTCCAAAGCTCCATCTATGCACTGACTTGTTTCTGGGCTCTCTTTATACTCTATTATAATAGTCAGTATATCTATGCTTCTGCCACTGCCATATTTTTGTAATTCTTGCTTCAGAAGAAGTCCTGGTATCTGGTTATCAAGTTTCCCTTCCTGCTTTTTTCCTTTAGAAGCTGTAGCAGTCAGCCTCTAACCTGGCTTCTTGTACTGCGTAGTCACACCTTTGTGTAATTCCCTGTCCTTGAGTGTGCTCTGTGCTTATTGACTTGCTTGTAAGAAGTCAAATGAGACAGAAATGATGGGTTGTTACTTCTAAGACATTACAAAAGACTGTGGCTTCTATCTTGTGCACTCTCTCTCTCTTTCTTGTTCTGAAGGAAGCCAGCTGCCCTGTGAACTATCATTCAGAAAGGCTGAAAATAGAGGAGTAAAAGTAATTACTGATGGAGCAAGATTCTTATTCTCTTAAAATTTTTTTTTAATGTTTGTTTTTGAGAAAAAAAGAGAGAGAGAGAGACAGGGTGTGAGATGGGGAGGGTCAGGGGCAACGAGACACAGAATCCAAAGCAGGCTCCAGCCTTTGAGCTATCAGCACAGAGCCCAACATGGGGCTGGAACCCACGAACCATGAGGTCATGAACTTAGCTGAACTTGGACACTTTACTGACTGAGCCAAACCTAGGTGCCCCTGATGGAGTGAGATTCTTGAGAGATGGGGAGGGATGGATTCAAGAAAATAGTTGAAATTAATATTGAGCTAAAGGAGGAGGATCCCAGCTTCTGAGCTTGTGGGTCAGGAAGAAAGAACAGATGAAAACATAGCTATATTTGGCTAGGTATATAAGTATGGAAGAGAGGAGAGCGCCTTAAATTCCAACGTGAAGGGCTTTGATGAATACCTGTTTTTTCTAGTTCATCGTGATTGAAGTAAAAACAGCACTGGACTGAAGCCTTAACACCTGGGTTCTGGTCTTGGCACTGACACTTAATATTTTGTTTGATGATTGATGACATACTTAGTTTCTCTGGGTTTCAGTTTCTTTGTCCTTTATTGAGGGATTTAAATTGTCAGATCCCTTCGAAATCAAAGCTACTATAATTGGTTATTTTCATTGTTATATTCCATAAAACTGTATTAAGCTAATTTTTAGATTTCTATTAATATTTTTGTATGACTTTGTATAATTCATTATGAGAATTGTGTTTTGATATGTCAGGCTATTCACACCTTTCTCTGAGAGGCCCTTTATTTTGAGATTTTTCTGTGTGTTTGGGAATCACAAATAGCTGATAGAGTTGACATCAAATTTGATCACTAATACTTTCTGTTTTTCACTAGCATGATTTCCAAGCCTTTCTGTTTCTAAGAGACTTAATAACTCATTCCTTAAAACTATCCCTTTGTGTCTTTTAGTTACTGCAACAAATTATGCTAGCTAGTATTATTGTTATATTATTGTTTGGACAAGGAACTACCATTTGTAATTAACCTGAACTTAATCTTAAAAAATAAAACCGTAGTCTATTTGAATCAAAATGATTTCATAAGTCTAGAGGTACAAATTTGAGTCCTATTCTACATTTTTCCAACTGATGATTATTGATTTTCCAGCTTTATTACATAAAGCTTGTTTTCTTCTTTAATTAGAATTAGTTGGAAGGATAACTTAGTAAACCATTTTTACACTTTTGCATTTAATAACTCAGAGGGCTTAAGTCTTTGTATCTTGGTTTTTATATAAATATTCATAATTATGTTATGCACTAGAATAATAATATAGAAAATAGCATAAACAAGGCTCAGCACCTACTAGATTTATTACGCCTTTTATGGTATAAAATTTTCTCAACTCTAAATATGCAAATAACTTTTTAACAAATAAAGATTTGTGTGTGTGAATGAGAGTGTGTGTGTTTGATTTCGTTCGTCAGTCCTTAACAGGAATGATATTTTAGGTCACAGGCATACTTTTATCTATTTTTACTTTCATGAATACCTTATATATAAAATGTTATATATCTAACAGTAATGCTGTGATTTCAGACATTTGTGGTTAATGTAGGAATTTTCTTTCATTAGTAACATAGAGAAGAGAATTGTTGACTTTGAATCTTTGGCAGCTGTCCATAGGGAAGAAATTCATTGAGATATGTCCTGAAAGCATTTGGGTTGGACCTTGGGAGGGTAACTCACCATAGAAATATATATGAGAGCTAACAGCTCTTACTTCATTCAGTAATAAATCATCTACAAAAATAAATCACTGTGTTTACTTTTAAATGTCATTATTTGTCATATAATATTGCTGAGGCTTTTTAGTCTTCACTTACCAAATATTTATTGAGTGTTATGTGTCAGGCAGTGATCTAAGTGCTGGGAATACCACATTATTCAAGACAAACCCCTTTTTTGGTATAAGTCACATACATTATCTTAAGTTTCAGGTGTACAGTATAATGATTTGGTATTTGTATATACTGTGAAATGATCATCACAATAAGCCTAGTCAAGATATGTTACCTTATGTAGTTACAGAATTTGTTTTCTTGTGATCAGAACTTTTAAGATCTACTCTCTTAGCCACTTTCAGATATGCAGTATAGTATTATAAATTGTGGTTGCCATGCTGTACATTATATAATCCCCATAGTTTGTGTATTTTATTTATAACTGGAACTCTGTACCTTTTGACTCCCTTAACCCATTTTGTCCACTCCCCACTCCCTGCCTTTGACAACCACCAGTCTGTTCTCTGTATCTAGGAACTTTGTTTTGTTTTGTTTTTTAAGATCCCACATGTAAATGAGATCAGATGGTACTTAAGACATCCCCTTGAAAGTAGTGTTCTAGCACTAAATGTTGACTTGGAAAATAAATTTTATTTCTTTTTTTTTTTTTTTTGCTAATTGTTGGATGGAATCTAATAAAAACAATTCTCCTTTATTCTGAGATTTCATTAACTGTGTAATTTGGGACTGCCTCCACTTATTTTGTTGTTAGGTAATTGAATAACAAGGATAATGGAGTATGGAGAAGTACTTTATAGAAGGTTGTAGCAGGACCCAAAGGAAGGACAGGAAAAACCTCCTGAAGGTGGTGAGAGACCATGTTTTAGCAGGACAACTGCCAGTAGTTAAGCATGATTGCCTGGCTGTACACACGGTGTCTGGTTCAGAGTAGGTGCTTAATAATGTTGGGTAAGGCAGCGGATGAATAAATGAGTAAATACAACTCATGAGAAAGTAGGAAAGATGGGAAATGAGATGGAAAAGCTTACCTAGATCATGAAAGCAATCACTGATTTCAATTTTTCGCTATTAAAATTTGTACTGTAACGAAGAGCCTTGTATATCTTTGTTGTCATGTATGAGAGTTTCTCTAAGGTGGAAGTCTAGAGGTAGAATGGCTGGGACTTCTAGCATTTACATCTTCCCTTTTACTGGTTGTTAATAAATTGCTCTCCAAAAGGTTCTGGGTTTATAGTCTCGCAATATGTAAGTAGAAGAGATTTACTGACACATAACTGACAAATCCATAGTATATAAACAGCTTCTGTGACTCCAGGGAAAACAACCCCACAAAAATCATGGACAGAAACAGACAAGTCACAGAAAAGGAACTCAAATGGCTCAGGTCCATTCGTAACCAGGGAAAGAGAAATCCAAGATGTGCTCATTCGAGGTTGGTCTTAACTATGCAATAACTTTTCAGACAGTGTACGTTGTTATTGTTTGACAAAAAAGAAGGCATCAGCTTATGGGGGAGTCTTTGAATAGGGCTACAACTAGCTCAAAGAGTGCATTTGAGTGAATTAGAAAGAGATACTCCTCTTGGACTGAAAAAAAAAAAAAAGTCTCTTCACCAGGATTGAAGGCTTAGCAAGCAGCATAAACTGGATTTCAAACCTGCTTGCACCAGGCATTCTTGTGCAAGGCACAAACTGTACAATATACACAGGTCCCTGACCCTGAAGCATGTCTGTTGAGTCCTCGGTTCTACAAAGAACACTGTAAAAATTGCTGCTAGATGGATGGTGTCACTGAAGGGCTTTAAGCAGGAGAGCGGTGCTGTAGATTATTCCTTGTGGTTGTAAGAGTGGTTTGCATTTATAGATAACATTATAATATTTAAAAGTATATTCCTAAGTATACTCTCATTTCATCAGCACTAAAATTCTGAATAGTATATATAGAGCACTTATTTTATGCCAGTTTCACATATAAAAAACTGAGGTTAAAATGTATTTTTATTTATACTCTGCTGTTTCCAAAAGATAATGAAGGATTAGGTGAATTGTACCAAGGTCTCATAGTAGATAATGAAGTCTCATAGCTATTAGAATTCTTTCTATTTTATTGATTTTTTTTTATTGAAGTATAGTTAACATACAGTATTATGTTAGTATAACATCGTGATTTGACTGTTATGTATATTATAAAATGTTCACCACAGTAAGTATAGTTAACCATGTGTCACCGTATATAAAGTTATTATAATTATTGACTGTATTCTCTATGGTATACTTTTCATCCTCATGACTTACTTACTTTATTACAGAAATTTGTACCTCTTAATCCCTTTCACCTATTTTGCCTGCCCCCCATCCATCTCTCTCTGGCAACCACCAGTTTGTTCTCTACTTATGAGTCTATTTCTGGGTTTATGTTTGTTTGTTTTGTTTTTTAAATTCCACATTTAAGTGAAATCATATGGTATTTATCTTTTTCTGACTTCATTTAGCATAATATCTTCTAGGTTCATCCGTGTTGTTGTGAATGCCAAAATTTCATTCTTTTTTATGGCTGAGTAATGTTCCATCATATATATTACAGATATATGATGTATGTATACACACACATACACCCCCCCGCCCCACATCTTTATCCATTCATCTATTGTTGGACCCTTGGGTTGCCTGCATATCTGAGCTCTTGTAAATAATGCTGCAGTAAACATAGGGGTGCATATATGTTTTTGAATTAGTATTTTCATTTTCTTTGGGTAACATCCAGTAGTGGAATTACTGGGTCATATGGTATTTTTATTTTTAATTTTTTGAGGAACCTCCATACTGTCTTCCATACTGGCGGCACCAACTTACATTCCCCCCAACAGTGCATAAGTGTTCCCTTTTCTCCATATCCCTTCCAACACATTGTTTCTTGTCTTAGATCTCTTATTGTAAAATAAAACCAGATACAGAAAACTATACAATAAAAATGTATACATTGAGTTATATAGCAGACATCTTGAATCCTTGGAACCACCATCAAGCAAAGAAATAGAACTTTTCTCGGCCATCCCTAAACCCCTACCACGTGCTTTGTCCCAAGCATAACCCTCTCCTTCCCACAAAAGTAACTGTTATTTATACTTTTATAGTAATAATTTTCTTGTGTTTCCCTGTAGTTTAGTTGTGCCTGTTTTTTTTTAAAGTCAGTCTTATTGAGGTAAAATTTATATACAGTAAAAATCACTCATTTTAGGGAAAGAGACCTGTTAGTTTTTAACAAGTGTATAGTCACGTAACCAATACACAGTTCCTCCCAGACTCCTCTCGTGTTTCTCTGTCATCAATCCCTATAGTTTTGTCTTTTCCAGAGTGTCCTATCAATAGAATCCTAACCTTTGTGTCCTGCTTCCATCCCTTAGCATAATGCTTTGCAGATTCTTCCGTGCGGTTGCCTATAGTAGTGCGCCCCCACGTGTGGCTGAGCACAGCAGTGCGCCCCCTTGTGTTGCTCAGTAGTGTGCCCCCTTGTGTGGCTGAGCACAGCAGTGCGCCCCCCCCCCCGCCTTTTGCTCAGTAGTGCACCCCTTTGTGTGGCTGAGCTCAGTAGTGCACTCCTTCGTGTGGCTGAGCACAGTAGTGCGCCCCCTCGTGTTGCTCAGTAGTGTGCCCCTTCATGTGACTTAGCTCAGTAGTGTGCTCCCTCGTGATGCTGAGCTCAGTAGTGCGCCCCCTCGTGTTGCTGAGCACAGTAGTGCGTCCCTTTGTGTGGTGCTCAGTAGTGTGCCCCCTTGTGTGGCTGAGCACAGCAGTGCGCCCCCCCCCGCCTTTTGCTCAGTAGTGCACCCCTTTGTGTGGCTGAGCTCAGTAGTGCACTCCTTCGTGTGGCTGAGCACAGTAGTGCGCCCCCTCGTGTTGCTCAGTAGTGTGCCCCTTCATGTGACTTAGCTCAGTAGTGTGCTCCCTCGTGATGCTGAGCTCAGTAGTGCGCCCCCTCGTGTTGCTGAGCACAGTAGTGCGTCCCTTTGTGTGGCTGAGCATAGCAGTGTGCCCTCGTGTTGCTCAGTAGTGCGCCCCTTCATGTTGCTGAGCTCAGCAGTGCGCCCCCTGGTGTTGCTAAGCTCAGTAGTGTGCTCCCTCGTGTTGCTGAGCTTAGTAGTGCACTCCTTTGTGTGGCTGAGCTCAGTAGTGTGCCCCCTCATGTTGCACAGCAGTGTGCCCCTTCATGTGGCTGAGCTCAGTAGTGTGTCCCCTCGTGTTGCTCAGCTTAGTAGTGTGCCCCCTCATGTTGCTCAGCAGTGTGCCCCTTCGTGTGGCTGAGCTCAGTCATGTGCCCCCTCGTGTTGCTCAGCAGTGCACCCCTTGGTGTGGCTGAGCACACCAGTGTGCCCCCTCGTGTTGCTCAGTAGTATTCCATTATGTGGATGCACCACAGTTTGTTTATCCAGTCACCAGTTGTTGGACATTTGGATTGTTTCCAGTTTTTGGCTTTTATGGATGAAAACACTGCCACAATCTCATATGGGTCTTTGTGTAGACATATATTTTCAGTTCTTTGGAGTTAGGCATTGAATTACTAACTAGTTCGTATGGTAAATATATTTTTAACTTTATGAGAAGCTGTCAAACTGTGTTCCAAAGTGACTGTGTTCTTTTCTGTACCCACCAGCAAAGTATAAAAGTTCCAGTTGACTGATCATTTTTGGATGATCAGTTTATTTAATTCTAGCCACTCACTTAACTAGTGATATCTCATTGTGGCTTTAAATTTGTATTTCCCTGATGAGTAATGATGCTAAGCATCTTTTCATGTACATATTTGCCACCCGGGCCTCTTCTTTGTCAAGTATCAACTCAAATCTGTTGTTTAAATTTTAAAGGTTGTATTGTGTTCTTCATAAATTATAAGAGTTCTGTATGTGTTCTAAATGCAATTCCTTTATCAAGTGTTTTTTTTTTTTGAAAATATTTTCTTTTAGTCTATGAATTTTCTTAATTTCTCTAGAGGAATGGAAGGTTTTAATTTTGATTGATGTTCAATTCAACCTTTTTTTTTTCTTTTAAAGGTTGTAGTTTTGGGGTTCTGTGTAAGCAATGTGTGCTTATTAATGCACAGTCATAAAATTTTCAACTGTTTTCTTTTTGGAATTTTACAGTTTTAGTTTTTACTTTTAGGTCTGTGATTAATTTTGAGTTGAATTTTATTTGTGTTATGAGCTAAGAGTCAAGATTCTTTTTTCTTTTCTTGTTTTTGCAAATGCTTGTCCAGTTATTCCAGTGTAATTTAATTACTGGGACACTTGTGTTGAAACTCACTTGAGCATTTGTGTGCATCCCTTTCTGGACTCTCTAGTCTGTGCTTTTGCTCTGTGTGTCTGTCCTTATGTCAGTGACACACTGTCCTGATTACTGTAGCTTTATAGGAAGACTTGAAATCAGGTAAAGTCTTCCAACTTTGTTCATACTAGTCCTTTTATTTTCCATATAAAATTTAAAATCAACCATATCTTTGCAAATAAATTTGTAGAGTTGTGTCTCAAGAATTTTGCCCACTAAATTTTTTGTTATATCTTATAAATCTCCATTAATCTGTAGTGGAGATTGGCAAATTTTTGCATAAAGCTCTGGATAGCAGAGGCTTTTAGTTTCACAGACTCTTTTGTCTCTGTCACAAGTCCTCAGCTCTGCCATGTTAGTGCAAAAGCAGCCATGGACAATACATAAACAAATGGGTGTGGCTGTGTTCTTATAACTTTATTTACAAAACAAAGAAGGAAGTCCAGATTTGGCTCACAGACTGTAGCTTAGTAACCCCCGATGTATGGGTTCTGCCTCTATCCCTTTCTTTTCTTAACAATTTTCCTGTTGAAGACCCTGGGCGGTTGGACCTTTGTACTTTCCCATAGTCTGGGTTTGCCGATTGCTCACTCATGGTGCATTGCAACGCGTTTCCTTGTCCTCTGTGTTTGCTGCAAATTGGCAGCTGCAGCCAGCGGGTTGATAGATTTAATCTGATCACATTAGTAAGACAGTAGAGCTGGTGGTCTGTTCCATCATCAGTAGGCATATAATGTCTGGTTACCTCTCTTTGTGTGATCTTAGTAACTATCGATACTTAGTACTTAGCTTTTACTGTTGCTTTTAACCTTTGTTTTTATTGTTGTTCTGACTCAGAATTCCAGTTCGCTTTTGTTGGACTGCTGCATAGATATATAGTATTAGTATTATAGGCTTGGGTCCTGTATTGTTCCCAGGACCTTTTGAAGCCGACTTCTCCCTTTGACTTACTCAGGAAAGCATGGTGGAATGTAAATGGATGAGAATGATGATCGATTATAGGGAATTTTCATTTTATATTGAATCAATAACCTACCAACTTTGGTACTTTATTGTGAGAAACAAATTACTTGTCATACACTGCACAATCAACCTGAATACACCCAATTGTAAATCACTATCCTAGACTAGGCTGCTTAGCTGCTTGACGAATGGTACGCGTGCATGCGTGCATGTGTGTATGTATCCGCACTCTGCCTCAGAAACATTAAGTCATGTTGTTATTACTGGGGAATCTGGGTGGTACACAAAGCATGAAAGCCAGAGGAGGTCATAATTTGCTGGAGGTGTAAGCCCCTGCTATTTACAAATGACATATAGCATAGAAGGCATGATAATCTATCTCCTTTATTTACATCCTAAATTTTGGAGTCTGTTGTTTGTAAAACTGGCCCAAACTCTATCATTTCTGTAGGTAACCACAACTTAGTTATACGCGTGACATCTCCGCAGTCATGGCAGTAAACAGTCTTACCGTATCGCTTCAAGTCCCTGCGGTACCCGCCGTGCTCCCTCACCACCGAGTGCAGAGTCGCATGTGTGCTTGCATGGCTCATTCTTTCCATGATTTATTTTTGCGGTACATGTATTTACTGACTCCTTAAAAGGCAATGGTTCTAGTCAATATCTAACGTTTTATCTGTGTGAATTTATAAGAATGCCTAAACAGTTTTTGTATCCATTTCCTAATTGTTTTCCCAGGCTTTGGACATGATTTAATTTGTACAGTTTCTGGCAAGAGCGAATGTGTATTTGAATGAAAGTGAGTAATGCATTACTTTGAGCAAAAGTACACTTTGCAACTGGTGATTTCTGCAAAGCAGTTATACATGATATATGTCCATAGTTAAAACACTTTTGACATATATTTCATGTCTCAGAAGGTCTTGTGTGTAATTGTCCCTTGTGAAAACATCAACTCAATACTAATTGCTTATCTCCAGTGGGAGATTAGAATTGGTAAAGTGCCCGCCTCTGACTATCTAGTGGGAAAATTATGCTGATGGAGTAGGAGGTAGTTTGTGTCTCTTGCAGGGAAGGACACATCTCCTTTTTCTCTCATCTAAAAATACCTCTTAAAGCTAATGTAAAATGCTTTTTAGCTTATGTTTTAAAATACTATATTAAGTTATATATTCAGATGGTATATGCAAATGAAAGTGCTCTATGTTATTTCTTACTAAAGTGAATCTAGGAATCCATGTAGCAAGTTTGGTAAATGACTGCAAATGTTATGAGTACAGTTTCCCCAGACCCAGCAATGGTATAAAATCATATTAATGAATTCATTGAGGTCAAAAAGATCTGATGAATTTAAAGATGAGGTAACCAGAGGGCTCCTAATGAAAGCAGAGACCTTATTTCAGTGCTAGGGTATCAAATGAAGTCAAATTTATATTCAGATAGTTTGATTAGCTTCTCTTTGGCCGCTGATATTTGTTTAATGTCCCCAAATGGGAGAAGTATATTATAACAAGGTTAGGATAATGGTATGACAGGTTTCTGTAGTAGTATTTTAGGTAGCTGTAAATGTGAAAGTATCTTTTTAAAAAATGTTTATTCATTTCTGAGAGAGGCCAAGCACAGGCAGAGGAGGGGCAGAGAGAAAGGGAGACACAGAATCTGAAGCAGGCTCCAGGCTCTGAGCTGTCAGCACAGAGCCGGATGCGGGGCTTGAACTCACGACCAAGGGATCATGACCTAAGCTAAAGTCGGACGCTAAACTGACCGAGCCACCCAGGTGCCCCTACAACATTGTTTTCAAAAGAATACACTCAGCCTTCTTCCTACGTTGAATCAGAAAAGCTGCATTCTTTTTTCTTTGTTAGAATTAATGTAGCTTTAAAATAATTCTGTTTAAAAACTATTAATAGTAATTTTCGCTTTTTAAAGAACATGATTACTTTTAAAATATAAGCTGTTTATGTGTTTTCACAGCAGTAACCCAGATAATACAAATAGACCAGTCGTTTATCTTTAAATATGTTATATCAGTGTTTTTATTGGGAGAAGAAAAAGAGCCCATATTTTAAAACACTGAGATGTGTAAGGAAAAATTAATATTTTATTGTTCTTATACCAAAATAATATATCTTTTAGTTAAAATGTATATAATTATATTTTTATTTAACATTAAATATAATAAGTATAAATATAATTATAGTCTAGAGCAAAGAAGAAGCATGTTTTGGTTTTAGAGGTACATAAAAAGGCAAAATGCAGATTACACCAGTATTCTCTACATTTCCCATTAATTTGTTGGGTGCCTGTTATGTTTTGGACTTAAGGGGTACATAACATCACAGACCTTGCCCTCATAATGCTCACAGTCTAGAGCTGAGACGGACAGGCGTTTATATCCAGTGTGATAGAGGTTAATGAGAAACAGGTACCTGGCACTGAGGCCGACTACAGAGGGAGGAGACCCCACCTCAGGCTGCTGGTGTGGGAGGTGGGGGAGTCTGAGAACGCCTCCTGTAAGACAAGTTGTTTGAAATATGACAGTGTCATATGGAATGGGGATGGGAATGGAAGTAAGTTCCTGACAGAAGTAACATCATGAGCAAGATATTGAATGCCGAGAGCCTGGAAATTCCAAGTCGTTCAGCACGACTGGGTATTAGTAATGGCAGAGGGAGTGCCTGTCTGCACCTGGTGAAAGCCCTAGGACGAGGGTGTGTGTGCATGTGTGTGTGTGTGTGTGTGTGTGTGTGATGTGAGAGAAATGAGGAATGGAAGAATGAGAAAGAAGGGGCAGAAGGAGAGACAGACAGAATATGAGAAAAGTAACCACCCTTCAGGTAAGCAGTAGTAGATCAAGAGGGGCAGAATGGATTAAAGAATCCAAAAGTAAGAGAAAGTTAGAGCAAGGGTTTTGCCACTTTGAGGTCTTTGAGAGACACGGGTATATCCTGAAACAAAGGTGGGGAAATTATTTGAGAATATTAGGAATTATAATGCTTGTTTCCATTCTCTCTGAAGACTCCAATTAAAATACACAAATCTGAAGAGACAGGAAATGCTTGGCTGTTAGTGCAGAGTGTAACTTGGGGATTTGAGGAGGTCAGTAACTCTCCATCACTTGCCATTTCTTCGCCTCCTTTGCTGAACTTTTTTAGGTTTCTAGCCTCTACATGTGAAAATGCTCTAAGGCCTAGATCTCTGAGCTTCTCTCTTCTTCATACTTACTCCCTAGAAAACCTCATCTGGGTCCACAGTTTTAAATATCATCGATATACTGAGGACTCCCAAATTTAGGTCTCCAATTCAACCTCTTCTTGAACCTGAGACCCACATTTGACTGCCTGTTTGATGTCACCACTGTGATCTAAAAGGTACCTGAAATTAAAATGTCCACGAAGAACTCAAGTTGCCACCTAGACGGGTCCTTCTGCAGTTTTCACAAGTCGGCCAAAGGCAACTCTGTTCATTCTGAAGCTCAGGCCAAGACCCTTGGAGTCCTTTTCTGTATAGATGGACTTACAGAACAATTGAGCAGATAGTACAGAGGTTTCCCATATAAGTCCCAGCCCAACATGGTTTTTATTAGTGTTATTTTTAACATCTTGCATGAATGTGGTACATTTGTTATAATTAATGACCCAATATTGATACATTATTTTAACTAAAGCTCATAGTTTACATCAAGGTTCATTCCTTTTATTGAACAGTTCTAAATTCATAGTGCCATGTGTCCACCATCGCATGAATGGTTTCACCACCCTACAAATCCCCTGCGTTCCATGTATTCATCCCCTTTGCCCCTACCTTGAACCCCTGGCAACCCCTGGACTTTGAACTTTCTCTGTAGTTTTGCCTCTTCCAGAATGCTATATCGTTGAAATTATTCAGTATGTAGCCTTTTCATACTGGCTTCTTTCACTTAGCAATAGCATCCTTGCCACCAAGGCACTTTTTGTTTTTTGAGTTTTAGGTATGCTCATAGGTGCATAAGTAGTATCTGGTTTGTTTTTAATTTGCAGTTTCCCAATGACATATGATGTTGAGCATCTTTCATATGTTTATGTGCTACCTGTATATCTGTTTTGGTGAGATGCCTGCTCAGATCTTGTACCCACTTTTTTTATTTGGGCTGGTTGTTTTTCTTTTTGTTGAGTTTTAAGGGTTTATGTATTTTGGATATAAGTCCTTTTATCAAACACATGTTTTGCAAATATTTTCTCCCACTCTGTGGCTTGTTTTGTCATTCTTTTAATGGTATCTTTTGCAGAACAGAAGTTTTTAATTTTAACAGAGCCCAACTAAGTCATTTTTTCCTTTTGTGGATCACACTTTTGGTATTCTAAAAACTCATCACTAGGGGCTCAGTTGGTGTGGTTGGCTTTTAATTTTGGTTCAGGTCATGATCTCATGGTTCGTAAGTTCGAGCCCCACATCAGTCACTGTACTATTAGTGCAGAGCCTGCCTGGGATTCTATCTCCTTCTCTCTCTGTCCCTCCCCTTCTTGCTCTCTGTCTCTCTCTCAAAATAACTAAAAATAAATTTAAAAAAAATTAGAAAAAACTCGTTGCCAAACCCAAGGTCACTTTGATTCTCTCCTATATTGTCTTCTACATACAAGTTTTATGGTTTGGTGTTCTCCATTTAGATCTATGATCATCCTTGAGTTAATTTTGGTGAAAAGTATAAGGAGCATGTCTAGCTTCATTTTCTTTCTATTTAGATTTCCTTTGATTTCTTTCATCAGAGTTTTATAGTTTTCCTTATTAGATCCTGTACATATTTTTGTTAGGTTTATGCTTATTTTATGCAAATATAAATGGTGTTGTCTTTTTAATTTCAAATTATAGTTGTTCATTGCTGGTATATAAAAAAGCACTTGACTTTTCTATATTAACTTTGTATCCTGTAACCTGGCTATAATCTCTTACTAGTTTTAGTCCACCCAGTTTTCATACCCCAAATTAATACATCAACAAATTCTGGCAGTCCTTTCTTAAAAGTATATCCCAAATCTGTCATTTCTTATCACTTTTCTCATCATTTCTCATCGCTGTACTCTATAATTGCAACCTATGAAGTAGTTCTCCTTTATAACACATTTATTGCTACTCAATATATTATATATTTGGTTGTCTTTGATTGTTTCCTATCTTCCTTCCTCCACTAGAAAGTAACATCCATAAAAGCAGGAAGTTTGCTTTTTCTATTGCTGTTGCCCCAGTGTTTTAATTAAGTATTTGTTGAATGAATGAATGAATGAATGAATGAATGAATTCTCAGACTAGTCAGTTCCCGCAGCACAGACTTGCTAAATAATATTGTAAAGAACATAAAGATATGTTACAAGCAACCTTCCCAGAGTTTCCAAAGAAAATTAGAATGTCTGCAAAATCCATCCACTTGCAAGGTTTATCACTGTTTCCCACACTTTACGCTGTACCTGTAATATGCATCTGCAGACAGAGAACACTCACAGGTCTGAAGAGGAATTCTGCCAGTGCTCTGAAGAGCCGCCTTACTTTTTAGTCAAATTCTTTTTCATCTATATCCTCATCACATCTCCCACCAACCACCTTCCAACCCTTCTTTGACTTTAGTGTCTTGAGGAAAGGACTTACATTAATGGGGAACTAAAGAGTTACTAAAAATTATTGAGTTCCTTTTTTTAGGACATTTTATTTTATTTTATTTTTTTATTTTTTTTTAATGCTTTATTTTTTTTATCCTTTTTATTTTATTTTATTTTATTTTATTTTTTTACAAATAGTTTATTGTCAAATTAGTTTCCACATAACACTCAGTGCTCATCCCCACAAGTGCCCTCCTCCATGCCCATCCCTCCTCCCCCCCACATCCATCAGTCCTCAGTTTTTGTCAGCATTCAAGAGTCTCTCATGGTTTGCCTCTCTCCTTTTCCCCCACTATTTCCCCTCTTCTTCTCCCCCTTGTTCCTCCGTCAAGTTCCTCCTAATCCTCCTATACGTGCAAACATATGGTATTTGTAGGACATTTTAAAAGATGTTCTTAGTTATAAGATTTAATCCTGAAGTGCTACATATTTTCTTGAAGGATATTCCATTATTTCCCTATAATCAAAAAATATTTCTTCTCTTCAAAAGTATATACTTCATTACAAATGCATTTAATGACCATTATTTTATTTGAGGCCTGAAGTCTAATAACTGGTAAAATAATTTCTGTCATTTGGTTCCCTGCGTATCAAAATGTGTGTCCTCATGCTACCTCTGCTGGAATCTGTTGCTGGTTGAAACCCCCAATTCCAGCAGGGTCTTTCAACTGACACAGCATTTTTTGCTCTTAGCCGCAAAAACAAAAACAAAAACAAAAAAAATCTTGCAGTTTATTTTAGCAGAATGACTTCCCACTGGGATGAATGGCCACACAGGAACTTAATTATTCAATAATCCAACCTTGGGACTTTAGCTGCCTTGACTTTTTTTTTTTTTTAAACTAGGAAGACATTAGCATGATTCCCAAGGAAGTGGTCTGTTATCCTTGAAACTGTTCATCAAGGTTGAGCCTGTGAATGAATATTCTTTGGTACCTTGAGCAACAATTTAATTTTGTGTTGTTTCACAGTTGCATTATGATGTGTTGTTCCAGTGGATCATAATGAGGCAGATCAAGGAGTAGCTCTTTGATATGGCTACAGTATGTACCAGTTTGGCAACCTTGAAGAAGACAGGATTTCTGCGGATTGAAATTAATAATAAATTTTAAGCCATTATGCATTCCATTTTATTCCATTTGAGTTAAAAGTGTTTTCAACTTGCTTTCCTGTGTACAAATCTTCAGAAATTGCTTAGTCTCTATTATAGAATCATCACAGAAAAATGAATGCTAAGATTTATGGAAGATATTTACATATTTTGGAGGAAGGCCAGTAGCCAGATAATGTTACCTTTGTGTTCACCTCAGACTTTTTCAAGTGAGCTTTGTTAAACTTCAGAATTACTCTGTGTTCAGTATGTTGAGCTTCTCTCTGAAGTTATGGGAAGGAAAACCTCTTGTAAACATCAGCTTCTGTTACTGTTGATCAACAACTTATTACTGATTTCTTTCCTTAGATTTTTTCCTTTGAAATATAATGAACTTGAGACTGGGAACTTATTATGAATACATAGATTTTATTTTTCATATATGGATTTGTATCAAATATGAACTGTAAATAATTTTCTTATCTAAATTATTTTAGATTTGTATAATGAAACATCTCCCCAATATATTTCCAAAGAACTGAGTTTTAAAACGTTTTACATATAGGAAATTTTGTCCTGAGCTTTCTGAATTAAGATTTCAGGCTGTAAGCTTGTTAGAAGTTAAGTGAGATTATAGTATTATAGTGGGGCTTCATGGTTCTCAGCATCTTTACAACTGTGTGTGGTTTTTGAAGTAGAACTTTGGAACCTTTTGTTATATTGTTGCTGTTATACTGAGAAAGTGCAGTCTGTTGACTTAAAGGCAAAGTAACATTTTTAGGAGTTTATTGGTGTCCCATCAAGGAAACAAACAAAAAAAATCTCCAGTAGGGAAAGATGATGGCTTTACTTTAAACCTTTGTTAAAAATAGACCAGAAGAGATTCTGAACAAGAATCTTTGTTAAGTCTTCCCTCCAATGCTTTTATTTTTTTTTTTTAACTTTTTTTTATGTTTTATTTATTTCTAGGAGAGAGAGAGACAGCGTGAGCAGGGGAGGGTCAGAGAGAGAGGGAGCCACAGACCGAAAGAGGCTCCAGGCTCTGAGCTGGCAGTCAGCACAGAGCCCGACGCGGGGCTCGAACCCACGAACCGCGAGATCATGACCTAAGCTAAAGTCGGACGCTTAACCGACTAAGCCACCCAGGCTCCCCTTCCCTCCAATGCTTTTAGTAACAGCAGATAAACTGTTTTATTCTGTTATTTCTGAAAAAACTTACTGGTAGTTTTCCCCCCACACGCATACAAGTAGGATAAACAGAGCTCTGAGATGGGAACTTCCATTTCATTTTTGACAGTGATTTCCCTCAACTCTGAAGACAAAACCCCTTTTACAACTCTGAGCTAGTTTTCCAATGTTAGGTTTCCCACATAGGTGTTTTGAGGAAATTTGAAAATGTGTTGCTGTTTGTATTAAAGAACTCTGGAAACAAATATGAATGAGATGGAAATTTCTATCCTAAAGTGTAGTATATGGGCTAGAATTCCCAGACAGTTCACCTTAGGAAAAAGCCCCACGCATACGTGCACGTGTACATGTATGCACGTATGTTTCTGGCGTAAGCAATACCATATCTTAAGAAATGGAAACTGTGCCTTAAAAATCGCCTTAATAGGCTTTGAGGTTTTTCCTCCCCTTCCATCTGTGTCCCGTCCTGTCATACTCTGCCACTTAAGAATATTTAAAGAGAATTAATTGCTTTGTTTGTATTTTCGTTCCAGTTAGCTAACATGTATTAGTTTCAGGTGTAAATATAGTGATTCAGCACTTCCACACATCTCCCTGTGCTCATCACAAGTGCTCACCTTACTCCCCACCACCTGTTGACCCATCTTCCTCTTCTCCTTCCCTCTCATAACCACCAGTGTGTTCTCTAGAGTTAGGAGTCTGTTTCTAGGGTTTTTTTTTTTTTTTTTAGTCTCTCTCTCTCTGTCTCTCTTTCTCTTTTTTTCTCTTTGCTTGTTTGTTTTGTTTCTTAAATTCCACATATGAGTGAAATCATATGATATTTGCCTTCTCTGACTTATTTCGCTTAGCATTATACTCTCTAGCACCATCCATGTATTTATTGCAGATGGCAAGATGTCATTCTTTTTTATGGCTGAATGTTATTTCATTGTATATATATATACCACATTGTAATTATCTAATCCTCAGTCCGTGGAACATATACTACATTGTATTTATCTAGCTGACAGTCCATGGACACGTCAGCTGCTTCCATGTCTTGGCTACTGTAAATAATGCTATGATAAACATAGTATGATAAACAAAGTGCATGTATCCCTTTGAGTTAGTGTCTTTGTCTTCTTTGGGTAGATACCCACTTGTATGATTGCTAGATCATAAGGTAGTTCTATTTTTAACTTTTTGAAGACCCTCCATACTGTATTCCTCAGTGGCTGCACCAGTTTGCATTCCCAACAACAGTGCACGAGTGTTCCTTTTTCCTCACATCCTTGCTGACACCTGTTGTTTCTTGTGTTATTTCAAGGTACCGGCATGGTCTTGTTCTGGTGGGGGTCCTCTTCCTGTGTCAAAGCCAGCATCATCTCACTGTGTCCTCACATGGTGAAAAGGGCAAGGGATCTTCTAATTCCTTTATGAGGGCTCTACCCTTGTGGCTTGACCTCCCAAGGATCCCACCTCCTAATATCATCAGCTTTGGGTTAGGATTCCCTCATATGAAATCTGGGGGACACATTTAGACTCTAGCAGTGTAGAGGAAATAGCTGAAACATTTCGAGAATTGGTGAAGATCTCTTGGCCCAGAAAAAAAGACCATGCTGGCTCCTTGATCTTTCCAGCCTCCAGAACTGTGAGAAATGAATTTCTGTTCTTTATAAGCTACCTAATGTGTGATTTGTTGTTACAGTAGCTTGAATGGGTTAAGGCATATACCATTCTCTTTCCTTCTGTAATTCCATTTACACATATGTTAAACCGATATTGTACCAAAGGCCTCTGATGTATTTTTTTTTAAATTCTTGTCTCTCTTTGTACTTTAATTTAGTTTCTTGTGACCTGTTTTCAGCTTTACTAAATCCTTTCATTAGCCAAGTGTAGTCTACCATTAAGCCTAGTCGACACTTCAAAAATATATATATATTTTAATTTTAAGATGTCTGTTTCCTTTAGAATTTTCATTATTCTACTTAAATTTTTTTTATCTTACCCTTTTTGTCTGTTTTCCCTCTCAATATTATAATATTTTTATAATGGTTATTTTAAGTCTTTAGCTATTTATTCCAACCACATCTGAGTTTTTCAACAACCTTAGTTTTTCTGAAGGTTGTCTTATATTGACTTTTTGCTCTTGATTTTTAGATACATTTTCTGTTTTAATTTTTTTTTTTTTAAAGTTTTTTAATGTTTATTTTTGTGAGAGAGAATGCGAGCAGGGGAGGGGCAGAGAGAGGAACACAGAATCAGAAGCAGGCTCCAGGCTCTGAGCTGTCAGCACAGAGCCTGACACAGGGCTCGAACTCACGAACTGCGAGATCATGGCCTGAGTTGGACACTTAACCGACTGAACCACCCGGGCACCCCCATTAGACACATTTTCTTGCTTCTTCGCATAGCTTAGAATTGTTCACTATATCTGGACATTGTGTATAAATAAGAGACTGATGTTGACTACTCCATGCCCCAAAGGAGCTTATCCTTTCTGGCAAGTAGAGTCAAGGCCTGATTTAGTCAATGTAGTCAGAAGTCAAGATTAGTCATGGCCGAACTGCAATTTTAGTTATCTCCATTCTCTTCTAGTTTCTCACATCTTGAGAATAGGACCAAATCTCTCTCTTCATGAGGCCTTTGTGATTAGAGCTTGCTTGCTTTTTTCCAGCATGCTGTCCCCTAAATGCAGCATTAGTCCCCTAAAGGAGAATTGGTGAGCTGGAGGGACTGGTGTGTCTACAGATTTCAGTCCACCATGCTAGGTCACATGTGGCTCTTACAGGTATTGATGGCTTCTCTTTGTCACAGTGAGGTTGTTTGCCTGTGACTGGTTTCCTCTTCTAGTCACTGTGCCCACGCTTAGCAATTCCCCTTAGGGATGAAAGTGGCTTATCTCATGTTCTCTACTTACCTGGGAAGGGCTCAGTTCTCATTAAAATGTATCTCCTCTATATTTCTTTGTGTTCACATTTCTTTTATGTCTTCAAATAAAAATGTAATATTTTAAAACAATTCAGGTGTTTTTTCTTTGTTATGGTAAGAATGGCAGTCTTCGAGGTCTTCTGCATTCTAATTAGAAGTGGAATCTCCTCCTACTCTTCCTTTTGAATAAATAGTATTGGAAAAGAATACACCGCCCTGATGGTTGTTTCTTACAGTTTTTGTTTTTAACCTTTTTCATAGTATACAGTAGGGGTCAGCAAACCTTTTCTGAAAGGGCCAAGTAAGAAATACTTAGGCTTTGTGGACAAAGTAGCAAAATTGTAGCTATTATGTAGGTACTTATATGACCATTTAAAATGTACCATTTAAAGACATAGAGGAGCGCCTGGGTGGCTCAGTCGGTTAAGTGTTTGACTTCGGCTCAGGTCATGATCTCATGGTTTGTGAGTTTGAGCCCTGCATCAGGCTCTCTGCTGACAGCTCGGAAGCCTGGAGCCTGCTTCGGATTCTGTGTCTCCCTCTCTCTCTGCCCCTCCCCTGTTCGTGCTCTGTCTCTGTCTCTGTCTCTCTCTCTCTCTCAAAAGTAAATATTAAAGAAAATTTAAAAATATAAATAAAGACATAGAGATCATTCCTAGCTCACAGGCCATGAAAAAACAGATGACTATAGTTGGCCAAGTTCTGGTACAGAGACAAGGGATAAGATAATTAGAATGTTTTGATGGATAAAAAGCAAGCAAATAGCAGATACTTTTAAGAAATTCTAGGGAGTTCTTTGATACACCATCTACCACGATATCTACAGTAGTAATTATCAAAATGATGATTGTGATCTTTCATGACAAGGTAAAGTTTTATTTAGTATAATAGAATTGCATAATAAACTTTAGAAAAGTATCTGTCAGAAATATATTTAGCCATATGAAATCTTTGTTCAAAAGCCTCATTCAATCATTCTGCCCAGGTATTTTACTACAGTATTAGGCATATCGGGCTAATGTTTTTGTCTTTGGCATTGAAAATGGGTACAATCCAGTAGAGAACAGACACTGAGAGGTATAAATACAAGGTAGCAATTACAGTAATGTAGGTTTGCACAAGGTGCTTCCGTAGGGTAAGATACATAACTTTGCCTAGAGGTTATGGGGAAAGGTGACAGGGAAGACTTCAGAGAGGAGCTGATGCCTTGCTAACTCCTGAAAAGGAATTAAGATTTCACCAGGTAGACAGATTTTATATACCCAATAAATGTTGCCTGACAATTATGCTTAACAACTGAAGTATTACCATATTGTTGACTTGACTCGCTCAGGTCATTTTAGAAATGGCTTGACTCTGAGGAAAGAAACTTAGAAATGCATTCTTTCTTTATATCATTACATACCTGTGAACACTTAAATGAGAGGTAGTAGGTAAGCAGGCTTTAGCAACTGTTTTAATAAGCCACTTATCACTGCGTGACATGTCATAAAGTGATTAAGTGATATTTTAGCAATAATAATTTAGTTTCAGCTTTCCAGAAATTTATTGCTGTTTTTAAATCACTAAATTCTCCAGTCTCTACTATGGATTTTTTTTTTAAAGCATTGTAATTATTGTAGTAAGAATGCTTCAAAGCAGTGACTTTTCTTTTTAGATTGTTTATAGATTTAATAACTAATAGGATGAGTGAAGAGTGAGCATAAAATTTTTTCTTAGGGATGGGAATAGAACTTAAGTGGGTAAATTACACTTCTGCTAAAGAGAACAAGAGTTTGGGTTATTTATGTATTCAGTTGTAGCATGTTAATATGCCAGTAAATCTTTTTCCAATTTCTGGAGAATTGGTTAGCTTAATGAAAAAGACAACTGATTATTTTTTATTTGCCTGTTTAAGAAAGCTCCTCCGGAGGTTACATATTACTGAATTATTGAACACAGGCTTTATTGAGTAGGTAATAAGGATTTTTAGTTTGTGGTAAACAAAAGCTAATAGCACTTTGAAGATCTAGATATTCAATTTGTAGATTGTTTTCCATAGCAAGCAAACTGAAATCCTTTATAACATTGATGCTTGATATATAACTTGATAAGAAAAAAGTTTTATTTCTCTCTATATTTTTCTCTTAGCTTCTATTAAGTATCAGAATACATATTGAGAACCATAAAAATATCTATATTCATATATAATAATTCCAATCCTTGGAAAGACCCAATAGAAACAACTTCCTTCATGACAACATCTTTGTTAGTACCCTCCTCCCCATAAAAGGCCTGCAAGAACTTTACAGAAATAGGGTAAATTTTGAGTCAATAGATACTATGTAGCCATTTAAAGGTAGAAATGATAAACACCGTATAGAAACATGGAAATGTTTATTAAAAGCTTTTTTTTTTCTTTAAAGCAAACCTGAATACTACATTGTTCTACCATATGATACCAAGTTGGAAAATTGGACAGTGAATGCCCAGGATCCCTAGGCGATGTGGGCTCACTGAACACTGTTAGTGCCTTATTCTATAGGTTCCAGAATGCAGTAGATTCTCTTATGTATGATGATCAGGAGAGATGGGAAAATACAAAAGGGACTGAAAGATGGCTTTCAGCAGATGACTGATTTGCAGGATTTTCTGTATGAGACGACAACTTTAGATGTCTATATTTGAGCCTTCAGACATTTGCTGAGTCAGCACTGTGGCTATAATGTTATTGACTCCCTCTTCCCCAAGATTTTCCAGGTTTGATCTTATTAATTGAGTGACTCTGAATCCTAAATGTATTGTGGCTTTATTTTCAGGATAAGGGAGATCTTGAAGGCATCTCGAAAATTGCAAGGTGATCCAGATTTGCCAATGTCTTTTACTTTGGCCATAGTGGAGTCCGATTCCACAATAGTCTATTATAAACTTACTGATGGATTTATGCTACCAGACCCTCAGGTCAGTTTTGAGGCAACTATCAGTAAACAGTGAAAAAAGAAGAAAATTATGACATGATTTGAAGTGTGAATCAAGCCATTCAACTTCCTTTGCAATATGAAAGTTCAAGGAAAGAATGACCTGATTTTCACACCTCAGAAAACTGGCTGTTTTGTTTAAAGTAATATGTTCATAGTTTCAGAAAAGTAATTAGATTTATTTACTCTTTGGAGAATTTCATCATTTCCTAGAGTACTTTATAAAGTCATGATGTTATTTGATAATTAAGGTGGAATGTAAAGGCTTATAACAGTTTTACCCAAAAGAACACTTCTTTAGAAAATGTTAAATGAGTTGACATTTTGACAGGAACATCTTAATAAAATAAATATGTAATATATAGTTTCTTTATATACTTTGGTGGTGTAATTAGGATAATTACATTAAATATCTGTCTGATTTTGCTTTTAAACTACCTTCTATATTGGGGAAAAGGTCCATCCTGATCTTTTTCTTTTTTTTTTTTATTGCAGAATATTTCCCTTAGAAGATGACACCTATACTTCCTGATGCTTACTTTGGGATTGGATTTGAGATCCGTCAGCCTGGTTCATCCTTTATCTCAAAGATAGTTAGGGTTGACTTAGCTGGCCCCATTCCATTTTTCTTTTTGAGGAATAAAACTTTCCCAGATAGAATTTTTTTTTTTATTCCTAAGTATAGGGTAGTTGCCCTAGAACTCTTATCTGGATACAGTTTAATGATAGTTATATACAGATTTATGCTTAGGATGTATTCACAGGGGTCAAGCACTTCTGTCCCCCAACTCATAGCTGCCTCACTGTTCATTGCCACCACTGCTTATACATTACTGAGACTGTCAGCTTTTTCTTATTCATCCTACTTAGTGCCTTTTGGCCACTACAACTAGCCTGGAATGGCCTTTCATGGACACCTTGACACCTGGAGAGTTTACTCAGTTTGTTTTTAAATCCCCAGTAGAAAGTAGAAGTTTTCTTTCAGTTGGTATTTGTGTGACAGTTACTGCTGACTTAAGTCAAAAGTAAAAATATGCTCATTCCAACTATAAAATTACATATATGTCTTGATTAATAGGGACCAGAGAAGTGCCACCTATGAGAGTACAGGACCTTGCTGTCCATTCTTATTCTAGCTAGAATATTAGATAGTGAGGGACAGTGTCAGCCTTAAAAACATCTTTGTTAAGTAGACCCAGTTATTTCACTTTTGTTAATACCTCCCAATTATGTTGCCTAGAGTATAACAAATTATATGCACAAAGATATTCTAAGTGGCATTAGTTGTAATAGCACAAATTGTAAACCACTTAAAAGTTTAAGTCAACAAACTTTTTCTGTAAATGGCCAGAAGGGAAATATTTTAGGCTTTGCAAACCATATAGTCTCTCTTAAAACTTCTCAAATTTGCTATTTCTAGTACATAAATAACTATAGCCAAATATAAATAAGTGGGTATGACTCTGTTCCAATAAAACTTTATTTACAAATGCAGAGCCATAGTTTGCCAACCCCTGGTATAGGGAAATAGTCAATAAACAGATGCAGATAGCCAATATATCCAATAAATGGTACATTATATACTCATACAAATTAGTAATGAGTATAATGAAAAACATGAGAAAATATATAATTAATAAAGCAAGATATGAAAGTGTATGAATGGGTAGGATCATGGATGTAAGTAATACACCAAGCATCTAATAAAAGGGTGACAAATTACTAGCTGTACTTTTAATAGGGTGGCAGAGTGATAAATGGATGACTGTGTCTTCTGGTTTTTTTGTATCACTTTTATAATAACTGTTTTAAAATAAAGTACTTTGAGATCTTTATTAGTTATCTGTCATTGCATAAAAATAGTACCACACACTTAGCAACTTACAGCAACACACATTTAATATCTCACAGTTGGGTCCTTGTAAGGCTGCAGTCAGGCCAGTCTCATCTGAGGCTTGACCGGGCCAAGGTCTGCTTCCCTCCTTCCTTCCTTCCTTGTTAGCAGCTTTTGGTTCCCTGGGAGCTGCCGGACTGATGGTCTCAGTCCCTAGTGGGCTGCTGGCAAGAGGCCACCCTCAGCTCTTTGCCACACGGGCCTTGCCCACAAGGCTGGGTGCTTCCTCAAAGCCAGCGAGGGAGAAAGTCTCAGCAAGGTGGATATCGGAATCGGAATCGGAATCGTATGCCCAAAAGCCTGTCACCTTTGCATATGCTAATGGTGGGAAGCAGGTCCCCGGCTAGCTATTCTAGAAGACAACAGGAACAAGAATGCAAAAATGGCAAAAAGGAGGAACATTATAAAATAGCGTAAAGCATCATTCTTAGTCTGTAGTCGTTCCTGACTACTTTCCTTTGATGATATTTGAATTTTCACTTTTGTTCTCGATGGAAAGTCTTGACAACTCCTTCAAACTCCCTCTGCTTCCCTGGAAGTTCTGAAAATGCACCCGTCCAAAATAATGTGTGTTTCTGCGACTCCGGTTAGCAATTTGCATATCTAAGGATCCTAAAACAGTTTATGATCTGCTCTTAGGGTCTCTACCACTAGATTCCTTCGAGGCTTCTCATCACAGTGCTAGAAAAACAGTCTGCATCTTCAGAAAGAAATGTGAGGCTTAATGAATATTAGATTCCTATGTCCGATCTGGTAACCAGTGAGCTCTTAGTACAAGACCAGAAGTATCTTCTGGGGTTAACTCAAAAGGTGCATTCCCACAGAAACTTTTAAAACTAGGCCTCGGGGCTTCTGGGTGGCTCAGTTGGTTAAGTGTCTTGACTTCGGCTCAGGTCAGGATCTCACGGTTCGTGGGTTTGGGCCCCGTATCGGGCTCTGTGCTGACAGCTCAGAGCCTGGAGCCTGTTTCGGATTCTGTATCTCCCTCTCTCTCTGACCCTCCCCTGTTCATGCTGTCTCTGTCTCTATCTCTCTCTCTCTCTCTCTCAGAAATAAATAAAACATTAAAAAAAAAAATCTAGGCCTCAATCTCATTGTGTGTGCTGGGATGGCTCCTCTATTTCAGAATGCCCCTTCACCAAAGGAGTACAGAGAATGTTCTTCACCAAAGACTGTTCTATCCAAAGCCTGCCAAATATATACTAACATGAATAATGGTGGAGAACAGTTTGGAAAGGGTGACAACCCAGATGTGTCAGTCTCATTTGACTGGTAAACTAGGTAAAGGGATTTCTTTTGCATGATCAAATTGTGTGATTACAGTTACTTTTGACTCTCGTTAGATTCTGGGCCCCTTAAGAACAGCAAGGAACCATGTTTTTTGTTTTTGTTTTTTTATGTCTCTGTATCTTGTCTCCTTTCAAAAACTCGCACATACGAGGCTCTCCTAAATATTTAGTGAAAGAATGAATGCAGATTGTAGATTTGTTTAATTACATAGATGCTTACTTTTTGCCTCAAGGCAAACTAAAGTGATCCATGTGGACACCAGAGGGCAGTGCGAAATAAGCACCGAATTTTCAGACTCTAGGAGTTGGTTAGCTTCAGAAGTGGTGCTCTTGAAAATTTCTTCTCAATCTGTGGGAAGTAGGCATAAATAAAAATATAAATAAGTTTTCTGTGCTCAAAAATATAAGTAAGTTTTCCTTTCTGGCCTGCCTGTAAAATTAAATATGTGACTTGATTCATGCTTCACTCAAAATGTAGATCTTTATTGAAAAATAAAAGCTTGTTTGGGGCAAGGGTGGGTGGGGTGGGTGTTTTTCCTAGACTAAGGTTTTATTCATAACCATATGAAATGACACATTTCATGTTTTCCTTACAAAAGCCCAATTTATTAAATAAACTTCAGGATCCCATCACATAGCAAGAGACCCTGGCTCTGAAACACTCACTGAACTGGCTAACTAGTGTTGGTAAAAGACTTAAAGTGCTGCCGTAACAAACATAGACTTTCTTATAAGAGGATCCCTCCCTACGTGGGAGAAGGAACAGGGAAAGGGCATTGCTGACTCCTCTCCAGCGCTGTCTTGGCCTTTGTTCTTGGGGTCCCTGGTCTGTGAGGTCACATTTTCCATTGCAGCCCCAGCAGGAAGCTCTTCACTAGTGCAGCCCAGTGGTACCTGCCAGAGCTTATAGCTCCTCTATAGAGAAGCCCTTTCTTCCTCCGCCGCACTCTGTTTACTGTGCAGAACAGTGTTGTATCTGAACAGTTAGTACAATTTTCCTTTCTTTCAGCCTGATAGCTGTTCTGGTCCTCACCACCCTCACCCCTGCAGCCTAATCCTTTTAATGATCTTTGAGTAAGAACTGCTTGTGCTTGCTAAGGACAGAAGATGGAAAAATCATGAGACTTACTGGGCAGGTGGACTTTTAAAATGTTGGGTTTAAAATGTGAAATTAAAAACCAGTTTAACCAAAATCAAACAAAGGTTGGCTTTTTAGGTTCTGGGATGACTGAATGGAGGTAATATTAGGAAGTATTTCATTAAAGTTCACTTCATGCATTTATTAATTTAGCTTCAGACATCAGCTGGGCTCCTTCTGTGTGCCAGCAAAACTAAGGTAAATGTAGGATACAAAGGCTAATGACATGAGCTGTGCCCCCAAGGAACTCAGATAACCAGTGACAACCCTCCTTAGCCAAAACTCTACAAGGATGTCAGTGCGAGAGAAAAATACCCATCATGCAGTGTATGAAGTTTATGCATGTGACTTGATGGTGATGGGGTTCAACAACTTTTGGTAAATTAAACAGTTTTCAAACAATCATTATATGTATATTATTTGTCCCAGAGGACTGAACTTGGGATAGCGTACAAAGAGATGTGACACAGTGCACCTCTAAGGACTTACTATCTGGCTAGAGAGGAGAAAATCTATGTGCATGAGATCATTTGAGCGCATTCCAAGGCAGTATTCTATATAAAGGCCAAGTTCCAATTGCATAGCATTTTATTTACTACCAAGTGCTTCAGTACACTTTATTTTGATTCTCTCAGCAAAGCTGATGCTATGTACTCATTATTATTAACTTCCTATCCTCATTTACTAGGTGGAGAAAGTAGCGCACCAAGTAGTTAAGCAATGGCTTCATTTAGTAGTAGCAAGCAAGTGGGCAGTGAGGGCTAGGACCAGGTGTCCTACACGCAGCTCACTGTTCTTTTCAGGCGACCATGCTGCCTGCTTCTTGTTTGGTGCAGAGAGATGTATTAATGTCAAAAACAACCAACCAACCAACCTCTGGAGAGAAAAATAACTCTAGTTAGTCCTGGAGGGAGTTGGGAAGTGATTTAGGGATCAGTTATATTAACTTCGTGTACTCTTAAATGTGTCAAAATGTCAAGCCATTTGTGGATAATTTGGAAAACTATTCAAAGGCAATATATTTACAAAGTTTTATTCCTAAGAATAAATACATTCATGTCCATGCTTTTTTGTAGGCAAACTTAAAACAGTATTTAATGTTAGTTGAGAAAGAGCTCAGGAAGGTTCTCTGCTTGCTGGAGCTAACTTTTGTGTTGGCAAAAGTAGACTCTAGGAACCTTTAAATGACGGTTTCACACTCATTTAAAGAAATGAGTCTTGCACCTTAAATATCCCCCAGGTCTGCTTGCTGTTGCTTGAAAGCCTACTGTAATTCTACTTCGTAATCATGAAGCTTTGATCCTATTTGACAAACACTATTCTAGTACCCCATGAGTAAGGCACAGTGCTAAGATTTGGAGAGACTGTAAGCCCAAATATTTTATTATTAGATTCAACAGATAAAATTAATCAGATAACTTGCTATAAGAATTTCTAAATGTTTATTCTCAGTATCTGTCCTTACCTCATTAAAAACTGGCCATATTTTGTGGATACCATGTACAAACTACACTTTGAGTAGCATGTGTTAGAGCTCAGGTGAGAAGTGATGAGAGCCTGAAGCTCAACAGTAATCCGAGTGTATTAGTCAGGATGAGCTAGATTATGATGGTGTTGGTTCACATCCCAAGAATTTCCCAGGGTGAAATGTACAGACTGGGCAGAGAGAGAACAAAGAAAGGCAGACCACTCCAGACTGGTAGATGGAAGTTTTAATAAGCAAGGGAACTTAAATCCAAGGCTTATCTCAGGTGGCCATAAGATGAGTAGATCTCCTCTCCCACTCTGCGAGAATCTTAAACGTTTATATAGAGGCCTAACTGGGTTCAGTCACATATACTGTTCAGATGGTTTCAACAACACACTGCTTTGTCAAGCCCACATCCTTGAAAATGGTTCCCATGGTGGGAATGGTGGGTAGAGTATTCATGCCAAGGATAGGGGAGGGGGTGAGGAACCTCTGATTACCTGGTCCAGCTCTTGAGTCAACCAGCGGTCATGTCCTCTTGATGACATGCAGTAATAACCAGTGAATTAGTTAACAAATGTTTATTTCTTCCTCACATTACACATCCATTGTACACAGACTTGGAGTCCTTACTCTGAGAATCAGGTCAACAGAGCCTCTGCCATCTGGAATGTTGTCGGTTCCAGTGGCAGGAAAAAAGTGTTTTAGTGTTGTATATTGCAATTACATTCTTCCACCCAAAGCAACATATGTCACCCCTGCCCATCTTTTATTGGCCAAAGCGTCATATGGCTGGCCAAGATCAGCCTCAAGAATGAGACGAAGTGCAATTCTGCCATGTTCCTGGACCAAGGAGAAGAAATAGAGAACAGCATTTCCATGTAACAGAAAGGGGAGGAGAAATAGCAGCAAGGTGGGTTTAACAACTAATTAGCTGTGGAAACAGGGGAGGAGGAGGAGTTAAACCTCAAGGTGTTCTAAGTTCCTTGACCCAGATGTGAATGAGTTTCAGGTTACAGTGGGAAGATGGGGGACATTGCAAGAAGCACAGGGCACCAGGCATCACAAAAGTGGAAAACGGGGCAAATTGGAGGCTGATGAGAGGAGACCTTGGAAAACAAACTTTGCCCCACTTTTCTGCGCAGGTTCTAGAGTTAGAATCTGAACTAAGAAGGGAGATATTGTGGGTATCAGGAACCTAGGATCATTGTAGACCTGCTCTTCTCTTCCAAAGTCTCATGGGCTGTTACACAGGATATGTTGCCTAGTCTTTACTTCCTGAGAATGAAAAAAAATTGTGCCTAGTGTCGGGAGCATAGTTGAGCCCTGTAAAAATATTTCCGAAGGAAGCTGGTTAAGCGTGGGGGTATAGATGGGGCTGGGTTTGTGAGAAAGAACCCAGGGAGCTTCTTTTCTGGAATGGATAATTATCAAGCGGGATCATGAACCTGAAGTGTTTGTATAGATCTAGGGAGCTGTCGGTGCATTAGCATGGGATATGGGGTGGATGCCAGTCCTTAGGGGTTTTTATCAGTCCATGCTGGGATCTGCTGAGCAGCTCACATCACGCTGCAGTGATCCCGTTCCACACAAGTCACCACTGTGTCCTCCCAGCCCAGGGCCGCAAGATCTTTCAGCTCTGAGTCTGTCTCAGCTATGCCTCTTGGGCACTGGGAAAGTATTTCGTTCTGTCCCTGAACCCCATGGGCAAATGGGGTAACTTCCAGGCTGTCTTGGGTCCTCTTCATCTAAATACACTTTCTCAGCCAGGTGATCTCTGCCGTGTCCCCAAACAGTGGGGTAAGTGACCCTAAGGGCCTGGGGTCTGTGAGGCTTTACCTGAGCCTGGAGGCAGCAGCCAGAAATGAGAGGCTGGGTGCTGGCCACAGATTGTCCTCACACAGATGAGGGATTTGCCCAGCTTCCTGGACTATCTATTGTGTCTCCTCTGCACTGCGAACTCAGTCCAGTGGGGTCAGGGCAGAGGAGACAAACGTAAGCCTCGGCTTCGTGACCCATTCAAGTGTCTACCTTTTCTCCTTTTACTCTCCCAGCCATCCCCCCCCCCCCCCCCCCCCGCCTAGTTCAGTCTTATCTTAGGGTTAGAAAAAAACTATAACCATTTCCAGATCTATTTTTCATCCAAACATCTTGTTTTTGCCAAGATTTCAGGCTTTGAAATTCAAAAGGCAAGAATTTGCCTCTTTTGTTCTGTAGTCTAATCCCATCCCTGAGGCAATGTGCCAAGAAACCCTGTATGGGAAAAGGTTCACAGGTAACAAAAATTATTGAGAAGGGAAAACATATCATTTAATATATCAAAATATTATCCTGTGACATTCACAAACAGAAGGTGTTAATTATCATTAACACGCATATTTAGGCTCACAAGAACTATTTAATTTTGAGCGTACATTTACCCATCGAACTACATCCTACCTATCAGTAGTGTGGTACTTGGCACAGAGTAGGAGCTCAATAAATGTTTTATCTGATCACATTCAAATGTTCACAGAGGGACTGCTCCTCCTCCAGTCCTATTCTTACCCATTCTAATGATAGAAAACGGATTGGACGCCTCTCCACCCTGTCAACCCCATGTAGAGAGAGGAGCCTAAGATCCTTGGGCCATCAGAGATCTCATCGCATGCTGTATGCGTATGCATTGTAAACATGCTTATGCTATGAGATCCATTATATTTTGATCCTTTGCCTTAGTTAATTTTAAGGATCAAGACAGGGATTTCTAAACAAAATATATCTGCCCGGAAAGCTTACTTAATATTTTATTACACATTCTGTTCTGTGCTAACGCTGTTCATTTTTATTTATCTAACCATTTTGGAGGGGAACGGAGGCATGCGAACACTGCTAAATTTAGAAATTCCTCTTAGAAATGGTAATTTCCTACTCAACTATAAAATTATGGTGATTATACTTCTGTTGATGATTTCAGATGGGGATAGTGTGATTTTATAAAGGAGCAAAAAACTGGTCACCTCTTCTCTGGTCCCCTATTAGAAAATCTGGTTCCTGTAAATATAATCACGTAGGTGTGCTTTTCCTGGACTGTGGGTTCTCATAATAATCCTTCAGGCTTAACTGAGTATAATTCATCTGCTTTGGGCCTTGCCATTGCACTTCTGCCAAATGAAGGCATTAGTGCAGGTGCTACCCAAGACACAGTCTGTCTCTGAATTTTGGTGCACCTGCAATTGAAAGGTCTGGCTGCACAGACCCTCCCTTGTCATCAACATCTACAGCACTCTCTCCCACCTCCACCTGTTTTTGTTTTTGTTTTTAAAAAACTCCCTCCATCCTGGGCTTTAGATAGCCCATCATCAGAAATGTGCTCCTTTGAATTTTTGAGGCTCAGGAGGATTGGAAGGCAGACCTTTGACTTCAGACCATCCAGTGGGAGACGGTGATGTGGCAGGGTTATGTAACCTCCTTGAGCCTCAGTTTTCTCATCTGGAAAATGGTGGACAGAGCATGTCCTTCTACGTTGTGTTTTCCTCACATATGGAAAGATTGTGTGGGAGTAAATGGAGCCTGGTGCCTAATAAGCTATCAGCGTTTCCCACACCCCTCCCCTTTGTGGTCTCCAAGCACTTCCCATGATGTATGCGTTGCCACCTTAGGAGAGAATATATGATAATCGGCTGTGAGCCAGGAGGGAATATATGATAACCAGCGGAGAGCCAGGCCTCCAAGAATTGGAACCTAGACGTGCAGGAGGGTAGGAAGGAGGTACCAGACAAAGTAAGAAGACACCAAAGATAAACTCTGTCCTTTGAAAATTTTATCAGGCCTAACCCTGCTGCTACTGTAGCTGCTGCTGGTGATGATGATGATGATGATGATGATGATGACAATGAAGACTATGATGATGATGATAAAACTTTTTGGTCCCATTGAGAAACCCTTTGAACTTAGATAAGTTCCTTATTCTTAAGGAATAAGACTAGCTAGGTAGCTGGAGGCTTATAACAAGTAAGGGAAATTTCCACTGCAGAGACGCAGCATTGGGACAATTCATGAAGATCAAAACAACCAAGTTAAACTTAGCTCAACACAGCACAAAAGCACATTGAAAAATTCCCTCTAAAGAGAAGCTGTACTGTTCAGGGTGGGTTTAAGTCATGAGACCTGGCATGGGGCCTTCTGTTGATGGTGAGTATTAGGCCTCTTCTGGAAGGAATGAATCAGTAAAGAACCAGTAACTAACAACATACCTGTATAGCACGCTTACGTTAGAGTGGAGGATGTAGGTTGTATTTTGTTTTCTTTTGTGTTCCCAGAGCTGAGGACGTGACTGACACATAGTAGGGGGTTCCAAAAATATTTGTGGCAAGAAATAAAAAATGAATACATATAAAATAACATCAAGTGATGGTAAAACTCATAGAAAGTAAAGCAGAATAAGGGAACAGTGCAACCAGAATGCAACTCCGGGTCGGGAGTGGCTTTTCTCTGCAGATGACATCAGGGTGGAGACCAGAATGCAGGGAAGGAGTGAGCCAAGCAAGTATCTGGGGGTTTAGCCTCATAGACAAAGGGAAAAGCATGTGCAAATGTCCTGAAGTGAGAGCATGATGGAGTTTGCATTTCTAATAAGCCCTCCGTTGTTGCCAGTGTAGCTGGTCCATGAACCACACTTTCAGTAGCAAGTACTCGAACTACAGCTTGACCATGGAGTCAGTAGCTAATGTGAGGAGGTCATGGAACTGAGAAACGAGGTCACTGCATGAGAAAGAGAGGATGAAAAACTGCATATACAGAATAACCCTACTTAGATAAAAAAAATATACGCAAAAATGGATATTAAAAATATTATTAGTGTTTTCTCAATGAGATCACATTTTAGATCATTTAAATTCTCTTCATGTTAGACCATTGCAAAATTTCTACCATTTGTATGTATCACTTTTATATTCAGAAAAAAATTTATTTTGGGGATGCTTTGGCTCAGTTGATTTTGTGTCCAACTCTTGATTTTGGCTCAGGTCATGATCTTGTGGTTTGTGAGATTGTGCCCCACATCAGGCTCTGTGCTGACAGTGCAGAGCCTGCTTGGGATTCTCTCTTTACTCTCTCTCTACCCCACTTTCTCTCTTTCTCTCTCTTTCAAAATAAATAAATAAAATTTTTTTAGAAAGAGGGAGAGGTGAGCAAGGGAGAGGTGCAGAAGGAGAGAGAAAGAGAGACACAGAGAGAGAGAGAGAGAGAGAGAGAATCCCAAGCAGTATCCATGCTGAGTGCAGATCCTGACCTGGGACTTGATGCCATGACCCTGGGATCATGACCAGAGCCAAAACCAAGGGTCGGTCGCTCAACTGACCAAGGCACCCTGAGAAAAAAAAAGTTATTTATTTATTTATGCTTATTCTTATTTTATTTATTTTTTATTTTAAAAAATGTTTTTAATGTTTATTTTTGAGAGAGAGACAGATCGTGAGTGGGGGAGGGATGGAGAGAGAGAGAGGAGACACAGAATCTGACACAGGCTCCAGGCTCTGAGCTGTCAGCACAGAGCCCAACATGGGGCTCAAACTCAGAATGGCGAGATCGTGACCTAGGCCAAAATCAGATGCTTAACCAACTGAGCCACTCAGGCACCCCTGGAAAAATTTTATTTTTAAATTAAAAATATGAAATATATCTTTAGTTAAACCTATGATTTCAAAATGTACACAAAATTTTCTAAATTAAAAAAATTAGTATAGGCATATGAGAGTTGGCTGGGGTTTGTTAGGAAACTGTTCACAGAGGGGATGATTCTGAATCGAATCTTGATAACTAAGTAAGCGTGAAACATAAGTTTGAGCTTTTAACAACTTCTTATTTTCCTTTCCTAATGTGGGAGTGGGGTGTGTGTGGGGGGGGTGCAAGTCATGTATTAGTTATTTATTGCTGTGTAACAAATTGTTCCAAAACTCATCTGCTTAAAACAGCTCACATTTATTATCTTACAGTTTCTGTGATTTGGAAATTTGGGACCTGCTTGGCTGGGTGGCTCTGGCTCAGGATCTCTCATGAAATTATCATGAAGACATTGGCTGGAACTGTCGTCCTCTGAAGGCTTGACTAGGGCTGGCCACAGGATCCAAGATGTTTGGCAGGGGGCCTCAGCACCTCGTCATGTGGAGCTCTCCATAGGCCTGCATGATTCTCTATAAAGAGATGTGGCAGCTGGCTGCACTCAGAGTGAATGCTGTGAGAGAGAGAGGGAGAGAGAGAGGGAATGGAGGAAAGAGAATGCCTTTTATAACACACGTGACACTCGGGCTTTATTCTATTCATTCATAGAAGCATGTCACTAAGTACAGTCCAAAATGCAGGGGAGGAAAATTAGAGTCTACCTTTTGAAAGGTGACTGTGCATATATTTTTAAACCACCGCAGGTGGAATGGGCTGTGACAGTTCAAGGGCATTCTAATTTTCATTTAATGTGAACTGTATAAGATCATAGAATTCTCTGGCCTGCTTTGTTAGTCATTTGGCATGCCTGATGTTTAGCAGAGTACCTGGCGGAAACGATGAAGCGTAGAAAGACGTGGTGAGGAAAACATCTAGAAGATGATGTGAGCCACAATGTAACTAGGTTTTCTAGTAGCCGCACTGAAAAATAACAAAAGAAACAGATACAGTTAATTTTAATAATATGTTAACTCAATATATGCAAAATATTCTCCTTTTACATGTAATCAATATAAAAGTTATTGAGATGTTTTATATCCTTTTGTCTCTTATGAGCCCTTTGAAATCTGATATGTATTTTTTTTAATGTTTTATTTATTTCTAGGAGAGAGAGAGAGAGACAGCGTGAGCAGGGAAGGGTCAGAGAGAGAGGGAGACACAGACTCTGAAACTGGCTCCAGGCCCTGAGCTGGCAGTCTGCACAGAGCCGGACGCGGGGCTCGAACCCACGAACCGCGAGATCATGACCTAAGCAAAAGTCGGACGCTTAACTGACTAAGCCACCCAGGTGCCCCCTGATATGTATTTTATATTTATAGCTCCCCTCAATTTGGATTAGCACTGTTTCAAGTGCTCAACAGCAACGTGTGGTTAGCGGTCACCATATTGGACAATTTAAGTCTTGAGAGCCAGGCCAGGAACAGGTTGCTGAGAAAGAACCTTGGGCAGAATCCATTATGCAAATTGTGGGCCCAATAAAGGACGTAAGCTGAAGAGTAATATGGTCAGACTTCCTTCTGTTATAGAAATCACTCTGACTGCCTGTGTTTAGGACCTGGCGGGATAGAATAGGCGTGACTGGCCTAAGAAACTCCTGGAATATTCTGTATGAGAACTTGGATGAGGCTGGTTACAGTGAAGATGGAGAAGATAGAAGACAGACAGCAAGGAGGTGGTTTGTAATTGGTTCAGTGATTGCTTGGATGTGGAGAAGTAGGGGGTCAGAAGAGAAAGAAGCCTAGAATGATTCCAAGGCTTGAGTGGTTGACAAGATATAAAAAGGAAACACAGGACACACCACATTTTGTCCTGGGAAGTAGGCAAGGGAAGATTACAAATGTAGATTTGGAAAAGTTTTGATTGAAATCATTGTGCAGGTGAGAGGTAGAGATATCTCACGGACAACTGGATGGGTTCACCTGGAGCTCACCAGAAAAAGAAACAAAACCAAGCTTCAAGTAGAATCATTACAGAACTTCTTAGAACCTTCTATGTAAAATCACTATGAATTACAGAGCAGTTTGGAGAGTCCCAGGCTCTCAGTTGCCTGCTGTGGAAGGCAGACTTAGCTGAGAGGAAGGAGCAGAGCCAGCTCATGTATAAGGCCTCTGAGCAGTGGGCACCAGGCTGGGGGCCCTGCTTTCCTCACCCAGTGATCTGGTTGCTTGGGAGAAGGAGAGATGCTATGGGAGCTACGCCGAGTAGTCATCTTAGAGGGAGGCAGGAGCCCCTGGGCCTGAACACTGTGCTGCGTCGTTGAGGAGGAGTGAGGAAGCGAAAGTGTCTGGAGAAGTAAGAACTCCTGTCCGGGAATGTGGTCTCCGCCTCTGATAGTACCTGTCCTGTGATTGAACTGTGACCAACCTCTTCCTCTTCGTGACTAGAGATGGTGCCTGAACTCAGGAGTTGCAGACTGAAATGCCTACAGGGGCCGAGCAGATCACCTGCAGGAGTGACGTGATGCAGAGCGCACACTGTGCTTGGCCGATGGGAGCAGCTGTGGCTCGGCTCCAGGAGATTTTCACGAAGCGGCAATGGGAGCCCACTTGCCGGATATTTTGACTTTTTGTGCATGCAGATTTTTTTGGTGACGTTTTCAGACTTTCAAATATTGGATGAATTTTATTTAAGCACTGCAAACCAAACAAAATATGTCTGTGAGCTCTAATCGGCCCATAATCCACTGGTTTTTGACATCAGTCTGAATGCTTTATTCATGTCATTATATATCATACTTGTTTGTATTTTTCTTGCTTATGTTTCCTGTGATAACCGACATTGTTCATATGGGCTGTTTCTGTTTGCTTGTTTGCCTGCTTGTTTTTATTCCCCTTCTATAATGGATCAGACCCTATTTGTTGATTAATTTCATATTTGGAAGGTGGACAGAGCTACAGGAGGTACTGAGAACTTTTACTCTTTTTAAAAAAATTTTTTTATTACTTATTTCTGAGTGGGGGGGGAGGCAGCATGAGCAGGGGAGGGTCAGAGAGGGAGATACAGAATCTGAAACAGTCTCCAGGCTCTGAGCTGTCTGTCAGCACAGACCCCGATGCAGGGCTTGAACCCACAGACCGTGAGATCATGACCTGAGCCAAAGTCGGACGCTTAACCAACTGAGCCACCTAGGCGCCCCTGAGAACTTTTATTCTTTTAGGACTTAAAACCGCAGACCATATGGAAAATGAGATACTCCCCTGACAGATTCAGGCCTCACAACTGGGGTAGGAGAGGAGTGGCTAAAGACACAATTGGCCATGTTTTCTCGGTGACTCTTCTAATAAACTGAAGATTATTTAAAGCAGATCCATATTTAATAACAAAATGAGACATCAAAGTCATTTATGAGGGTAGTAGGTCTTGTGATGAGAATATGTTATTTTTCCAGGGCTCAAAACTAAACATTTATTTATTTTTTTTTTATTTTTTTTTTATTTTTTTTTACTAAACATTTATTTTTAAAAATTGAAGGAAAAATGAGGTGAAATAGAAAGTACAAGAAGAAAACAAGTGAGGGAAAATGGGAGAGAAATACATGGGATAAAATGGATGTAATATGCATTACCCGTAGATATTATGGAGCTATGTGCCTTGAGTTTGTAGAAGAGAGGGGATGCTCTCTCATCATGCTTCTTATTCCTCCTCCCTCTTTCCTACCTATGGACAGAGTAACTATAGATTGGTGATATTCTAGGTCACTGGAACACGTTTCCCAGGAGGTCCATTAAAAGATCATGTACTCCTCATTAAAAGATTGTGCACAATGTCTGCATAAAGACTTATACACAAGTGCGAATAGCAGTTTTATTCATAATAGCCAAAGCCCGGAAACAACTTGAATGTCCATCAGTAGGTGAATGGATAACTGAGCAATAGTATACCCATGCAATGGAATACTACTCAGGAATAAGGAGCAACGATTATGATACACACAACAACATGAATGACTCATGAAATGTTCTGTTAAACAGAAGTCAGAGCCCAAAGAGTTCATATTATATGATAAAATTAAAAAATTCTTTTAGGGGCGTCTGGGTGGCTTAGTCAGTTAAGCGTCCAACTTTTGCTTAGGTCATGATCTCGCGGTTCGTGGGGGGTTCGAACCCCACTTTGGGCTCTGTGCTGACTGCCAGTTCAGAGCCTGGAGCCTGTTTCAGAGTCTGTGACTCCCTCTCTCTCTGACCCTACCCTGCTCACGCTGTCTCTCTCTCTCCTAGAAATAAATAAAAAACATAAAAAAAATTTTTTTTTAATTCTTTTAATGTTTGTTTGTTTAGAGAGAATAGCAGGGGAGGGGTAGAAAGAGAGAAGGAGAGAGGGCATGGAGCCCAATGCAGGGCTCAATTTCACGTCTGTGAGATCATGATCTGAGTCAAAATTGAGGGACACTTAACTGACTGAGCCACGCCGGGACCTCCTGTGACTTAATCTATATGAAACCCTAAAAGAGGCAAATCTAATCTATGGTGATGGAAAATATATCTGTGATTGCTTGGGGCTTGGGGTGGGGGCCATGGAATACAAAAAAAGCATGAAGGAGTTTTTGGTGGAGTTGGGTGATAGAAAAGATCTGTATCCTGATTGCAGTGGAGGTTACATGTGTGGTTATATGTTTCAAAACTCACACTTAAAGCAAGTGTATATTATTTTATGTGAATTATACCTCAATACAGTTGATTTAAACATAAAGGTCATGTACAAAGGTATAGTTCTCTCTGCTGTTCTCCCGTCCCTTTCTCACCTGTGCTATGGAAACAGTTACTAGATGTAGCTCACCTCTCTGATTCTGCATGGCATAAATGGAGAGAACGTCAGGGCCTTTTGACTTGGGTCATGTCCAGCTAGCCTCTGGCTCTCACCTTGCATCATCAAGCATTTTCGTCTGTTTGGTTTTTTTAGTTCCATTGATGGCAGACGAGATGTGGTAAAATCCTAAAGTTGGGTTTGGGCTTATGGGGAGAAAAGATGTTCCTGCTCTGAGCTTTCAGGCTTGCTTGCGTACTTGCCCCAGCCCAGCTTACAAAGGCTCTGCATCAATAGGTGGGTGGATAAAAGGCATAGAAGCCCAACTTCAGCTGAGAACAGGACTTACTTTGCTTTTCTTTACAGTTGTTCTAAAAGTAGATAGCTTCCTCAGTGACATTTTGAAGAGGGGTAGCTAAGGTTGAGGACATGATTTGGGTATTTCTAGGACCTTGGGTAAATACCATCTAAACATCATAATTATTTCTAAGATAAGTCTCTCATAGGCCTACCATGCTCATTCAGGCCTCAGTACCTTTGCAGATATTATTGCTTCACCCAGGAATGCCATAGTCCAGTCTTAGTACCTCTCTGGCTAGTCAAATGCTTACTGTTCAAGGTCCAGCTTGGGTAATTGTCCCTAATCCTTTCCAAAAACCTGTCTCAAAGCAATCTATATATTTCTTGCTACATGATACAAAAGAAGGGAAAGGAGCTTGAGTGTCATACAAGTCTGGGTTCACATCTTGACCTGCCACTTGCTATGTGACTTTGAGCAAGTTATTTATCCTTTTTGGACCCTTATATATATAGTATGATATATATATATATCATATATATAGTGACTATATATAGTCACTAAGGCTTAGTGGTTTATTTTTTTCATCTCTAAAATAGTGATGATAATTCCTACTTTTTTAGCGTTGTTGTACATATTAGATGAGATAATTAAAGTACATAATTTGCAAAATGAAGATGCATAATGTATTCTAGCTATGATGATTATTAGACTCTGGTGGCAATAACAGCTATAAGCCTGTTCTTGCATCTAGGTGTGGACATGTGACATGGAAACAATGGAATATAACTGCTGTGTGTCACTCCTGGAGAATTTTAGAAGAGGGTATGTGCCTTCTCCACCATCTCTGTCACCAGCAGCACCTAATTTGGAAGAAACAAGCTTATTTTGTGTTAGGTCCCTGACAACCTAGGGTTTATTTAGTATATCAAGCTAGTGTTAATTACAATTTAGAAATTGGCACTTTGGGGTGAGGGGTTAGTGGCAGAGAACCCTAAAATACGTTGCATTGACTGTAGTTGGATGGTGGGTGGCTTAGACACTGATGTGGAAGGCTGGGAAGATGGAGACCCATAGAAGAGAGGGCAAAGAATTTGGTAAATCTGTTGCTGGTGATAATATGAAAGGTAGGCCAGGTGCCAGACAAGCTTTCTGTCTCCAGATGCTGATTGTCACTTATTGTGTTTAGTGAGACCGATATGCTCAGGCAAGATTTGGTTTGTTTGAGAATGAAATGGGAAGGGACAAGATAGACCCCAGAAACGTGATGCTTTTCTGGGACTGGAAAAAAAAAACTACTTATTGACCCCAGTTAGTCGAAGATATGCTTGAAAAAGGCTTTGAGCAACAGAAGTCCTCTTAAAAATCTCAGTTTAGTAGATGCCATGTTAGCTTCCAGAGAGGTGATAAAATAACTAGGGATTGTTCTCTACCCTCAAAGAGTCTGTAATTTACTAAAAAATAAAAAACAAAAAAATAAGACATGTACAAATAACTGTGGTGGAAGACAGTTAATGATTGCACCATGCTGCTTTAAATAATGGAAGAATTACAACCTTTTGGAAGAGCCCAGAGTAGGGTCCTCATGGGGGAATGAGGGGCTTGGGTATCAAATCCTCAGACCCACGAATGAATGAACCTCAGTTATCTTTCAAACTCATTTTAACAGTTTTGAAATATGAAGGTTCAGATTTGGTCTGTGGGGTCATAGCATTGAGGGGACGCCTCCAGCCAGCCCATGACTTCTCCGCTGATGTTCTTCCCAAACTTTACAAGTCATTTGGGCTGACACTTGAAAAGGTTCCCTATTTAGAGCCTCATTTCCATAAAGGCAGAAGAGGACCCAGCTTGCCTCATCCTTCTTCAACTGCCCCAAGAGTATGAGATGTCCCAGACCTTAAAGCACAGAGATTGCTTGTTTTTATTTTCTCTTGTTTTCTAATAGTTGTTCTCCGGGCAAAGAATGAGAACTTGTAGCTTCTTATTGTTTCCCGGCATGAGCCTAGTACCTTTTTAGCTTGTTTTTATTGTCTCTTTGGCTCTGCAGAGCATTTATCTAAATATAGAATGGTACAGCACTATGGACAGGACTGGAATAAGATAAAATTCTCTTTCCAATCAATTCCCTTGCATCTTCTAGTGAACACTAGGTACTGTTCTTTTCTCAGAGTGGCAAGAGTGGGCAGCAAAAAAAAAAAAATTATATTGAGCTGTGGCACTTCCCACAGCAGAAGTCAATCACTCCAAGACCTTCCGAGATAGCAAATCCAAAGTGGTCGATGCTCTGGACCCTGGCTTTCCTGTGACCTTAGGCAAATCACACAGTGATTGTCAGAAGCATACACCTGCCCATTGGAGGCAGGGCAAGTGTATGGAAAGAACACGGGTGTCAACACACCCAGACTGGATCTCCTGCTTTGCCACTCATTTCAGTGGGACCTTGGGTAAGCTAGTCAACCTCATCTATAAAACTGGTGGCCCTAATAAAACCTACTCTAGAGTTCTTCTGGGGGTTAAATGAGATGAATATATATAAATTATTCAGCGGATTTTCAAGAAATGATCACTATTATTTTTTTGTAGGCTGATATTTTAGAGCATTAATGTTTCAAATGCGACCATATCTTTACTTTTGTTTCTGGGAGAAATAATCTATATAAATTTTTTATGATATTAATAAAAAGCAACTCTCACTTACCTTATGAATCAGATACAAGTTTCTTCTTCTCTTCATTCTAATAAGAGGGTTTCCTTACTGGAGGCAGTGCCGTGTAGTGGTTAGAGCAGGGACTCTGCCATTAGGTTTGGGGGCTTGAATCCTAGTGTGTGATCTTGAGCAAGTGGCTTAACTTCTCCAGGACATAATCTTTTATCTGCAATTATAAAATCATAGTTTTCGTGTGCATTACCACACAGTATAGATCTTCCTATTTTTTGGTGCAGAAATTTTGTGCTTGAGCCTAGAGGACTCCCTCAGACCCTGATGGGGCTTCTGCCATATATGTTACATGCATCCTGTTATCTTTATTAATCTGAATTCTGAATTCCAAAACTCATCTGGCTCCAAGGGTTTTGGATAAGAGAACTGTGATACACCCTCCTAAGATTATTTTGAGTTACATTAACTTCATGGAAGTCTCCTGGAACCTGATTAGCTATTACTGTCATCCTTGGAACAATCTTTTGAGAGTGTAATTATTATCCCATTTTATAGATGAAGAAACTAAGGCAGGTTTAGCCACATAGCTCATATGTGGTAGAACGGAATCCAAACAAGGCATTTCTGACTCCAAACCCCATGCGTTCTGTTAAACAGATCAATTCCCACGGCCCTGTATGTGCCCCAGCAGAGCCAACCCTAGTTGAGATCCCACTCAGAGAATTAGGGTCTATGGTTAAGGAAACGCCATAATCCAGGGCTACCTGCTGCAGACATCTCCACAGGCAGACCAGGGCTGGTGTGGGCTCTCCACCCACTTTCCATAGCCACACAGAGGAGGGAAGAGTGGAGAGCTGCCAATCACATGGCATCATGAGAGAGCCAGTCCTGTGCACCCTAGCCAATGGCACTCCTGTCTCAGTTCGGGCCCCTCCAGATGCTGACAATGAGAAAAGGATTTTAGTGCAAACAGCTGAACGGTGAAGCACAGGAAACATCATTTGCCATTCGGCAGTGGAGAAGAGATCCAGAGAAGGGAAGGCAGCCGTTCGTAGGTATGTTGTTATGCTATTTCCCACAGTGAGTGACTGAAGCTCCACAGGGAAATGTGAGTCACAGAGGAAAACACATGTCTCAGAATGCTCCCACCCAAGGGATGAGAGAGCTGAGGTATTTATACTCCATCTCTGGAGAGTCCTCGATTGAGGATGACTCCTAGGGCTGTCCTTGGCAGGCAACCAGAAGCAGCATGGCCTTCCTCATTCTGAAATGTGAGGTCTAAGCGATATGAGTGAAGCACAGACAGGATCTGTGACATGTCACCTGTTAGCACAGTTCTGTGCAGAAGCAGGAATAGTTTTATTTGTGAAAAGCCCAAGGTGGATGATATCTCACTCACTGATCCAAGGACAGACCTGCCTACCCTCAAAAACATTCCCACTGTGCTGCCTGCCAAGGTGTCTGAAATCTGTGTTGCAAGACCCTAGTTCTCTGGAAGCCACCGATCAAATGTCGGTCAGTACACTACCCAAGAGAATTAACAGATGAGCTATGACCTGTCCTTTCCTGGCTGAGAGACCTGCCTCTAGACTATGAGACTTGGAACAAAGATATTTTAATGGAAGAAATATTAAACAACAACAACAACAACAATTTCTGGGCAGGGGTGGGAGTAACAGAAGAACATGAAGAAACGACTCACCATGATGGAAGACCGTACCTAACCTGTGGTGCTGGCTACCGGGTCGCACGTGGACACAAAGGGGAGCCTCTAAGGAGAGTGGGCCCCAGGGGGACCAGAAGGGTCTCCCAGACAAGGAAGGTGCCCAAAGGGACATTTTCTTGTTTCCTACTTTTACCCAGATCAGGGCCTGGGAAGGAAGACTACCTTCACTGCTGCTGTGATGGAGAGCTCTGGGAAGACAGTGACCGTGTCTTCTCGTCTGTGTCCCTAGAGCTCAGCAGAGTGACTTGCCTCACTGAGTAAAACTGCCGTGAATTCAGTTCCCTGCTCTCGTCTTCACCTGCTAGTTCCTTTTGGACGTTTCTATTAGCAACCCTACATTCACACCGAGTTCTTCATATGCCCTCTCACTTCTATAAAAAGATCAGCATCACCCCCACAACCTATTTGTTGGCAGTGAAACTTTGGACAAATGACCTCACCTTCAGTTTACTAGGCAATAAAAAGTAAAGAATCTCCCTGACTTCCTGAGCTCGTAGTGTGGACTCAGTGGGGTTGTTTTGAACTGAATTGTGCCCCCTCCCCGCCGCCTCCCCGGCCAAGTTTGTAGGGTGAAGCTCTAACTCTATTTTTGACTATTTGAAGTCAGGGCCTATAAGGAGGTAACCAAGTTAAAATGAAATCCTAGGGCGAAGCCTCAGCCCAGTAGGACTGGTGTCTTCTCTATAAAAAGAGGCAGACACTACAGATCTTTCTGTCTCCTTGTGTGTCCTGTGGGGACACAAGTGAGAGGTCTCACAAGAAACTGGATTTTTCTGCCACCTTGGTCTTAGACTTCTAGCTGCCAAAACAGTCAGAAAATTGATTTCTGTTGCTTAAGGCACCCTGGCTGTGACTTTTGTTATTGAAACCCTAGTAGACTAATACGGAAGTAACTCATCAAAAGGGCTTTGCTACAGAACCTGACACAAGGCGGAAGGGGATTCATTAAGTGCAGCTGTTGTCATTACTATTGCATCGAATAAGAATACCTGCATTTCTAGAAGAGAAAGAATCTGGAACTGCTGATACCAACAGCAGTTTGAAAATCCCCTTTAAGCTCCTGACGAGAAATTGAGCACATCAGAACGAAGGCAGACCGCACACACTCACTGAAGTTTTCCAATCCTATTTCTGTGTATAAGGCATAATGATTTGTGTCAAATAATATGACTGCCTCTTTCCTCTGAGGAACTTAATGTGCTTATGCCAACGACTTATCCATCAGGCAAATGTCTGTGTCCTGAGGATGAGCGAAGGGAATGTCTGAGATGGCCCGATGCCTGAAGCCAGGACCGTGCACAAAGGGGCGCTAATAAAATAATTGTGTCTGTCCCGCCCTCTCTGTAGTTTAGGCTCTGCAGTCTGGAAGCAGGCCAGGCTGGTCTGTTTTAGGAATTGCAGGGCTGAGTTTACAGTACAAGACAGATTTTACTTCAAGCAGGCCTTAACTAATAATGGCCTTTTAGAAGTACAGCTAGCTCTGACTCATGGGCACATGAAGGCAAGGGACCTCCCCAAACTCTATTCTTTCACTACACCTCTGAGGTTCTGGTTTCTTAATGTTGTTTACATTCCTCAGGACACCTCTGTTGGCCCCTCCAAGCAGACTTCTGGGCCGCAGACCTCCTGTGAACGGGTGGGGGAGGGGGGAGAAGAGGCCTCTCAAGCAAATACAGCTCTCTTTGTTTGTATTTTCAATCCAAATTCATGCGTTGGATATGGTACTAAAATCCATAAATCCATTTGGGAAAACAGAACCATCTGGGATCATTGGTCAGAGTTTTAAATGGTGTAGAAAGAAGGGGAAAATGTGACTTTTCTTAATAGGAAGGGGGTTGCATTGGCTTAATTGAAAGCAGTTGAAGGGATTCTTTTGTCTGGTTTTTTTCCCCCTCAAGCTTTTCTTCAAATCAGTGTTGTCCAACTGTCCTCAGAGATGACAGAAGGCACAGTTGAAACTTCTATTGTCCTTTGCTGTTACTGCCTCTCCATCAACTCTGGCTTCACAGGGTATGATGTTGTGGCCTATAGGATTTCTTGCCATTTATTCCTCTCTCACAGATGAATGAGGTGCTAAAATATGGATCAGTAAATTCACTTCTTTTTGTGTCTCCCAGACACTAAGTATTCTTTGATTCAATGTTGATTCAACATATTCATTAAACCCAAACACTTACTCAACACTCACCAGGTTCCAGGCCCTTTTAAAGGCAGTGGGGATGCTAAGGCAAATGAGACACAGATCCTAGCTTCAAAGAGCTCCTGTTTAATGGGAGAGCAGAGAATTCATTCCTAACACATGACCACAGAGGAGGACAGAGCATGGAGAAAGTCTTTGAAGAGAGTACCAAAGGATATGGCGGTGACCTTCCAGGAGGGAAGAAAAAGAGAGGGGCATTAGTGGGAGGAAAGACGAAATGAGGAAAAAGAAGCAGTATGCAGGTTGTTTTTGAGAGAATCAGTTTTTCTGATGTATGGATGAAGGCAGCTGGTGATGTGACTGTAGACTGCAGACAAGTTTAGTCAAGCACCAGGAAGGAAGCCTCAGTAGGTGACAGCCTGAATAGAAGAATCTTTCTCATCTTGAGCTACACTACATAGTCATTTGGCAAAGGATGGAAGGAAGGAAGGAAGGAAGGAAGGAAGGAAGGAAGGAAGGAAGGGAGGGAGGGAGGGAGGAAGGAAGGAAAGAAGGGAGGGAGGGAGGAAAGAAGGGAGGAAGGGAGAGCAAAAAGATGGAAGGAAGAGAGAGAGGAAGGGAGGGAAGGAAGAAAGGAAATCCCTTATATGCTTAGGAAAATATCATATATGAGTCTGTCTGCCTCCATTCCATAATTCCAACCCCTCTTCCCAGAAAGAGTTGAGATATTAACCCACCAGAGTTTCTCTTTAAGAGAAACTTATAAGTTACAAATAATAGACACCAAATTCATTGTTTGCCTTGTTTCTCAGAAGACTGGGGGAATGGACTGACCTTGCCTTAAACCCATGAGAAGTGTACTATCTTATGAAAAGCAACGGCAGTATGCTGTCTTTTATTACATAGGGTGAAATAAAGATGTATAACATTAAATATATATTATCTAGTTTGAACATTGTAGTAAATTAGCATATAGCTTTGAATTTGTTATGCTCATGGCCAAAATCAAGTTGGAATGCTGTTCAGATTGTGTCAAAAATAAGTTTCCAGAAAGGTGCCCTAGCATATGCCTACATAAATGTAATACTGCTCACAGGAACAGGGAAGTGAGGGGCAGGAGAAGGGTCTACTAGCTACTAAGTAAAACTCAGTTTAAGGATTGCTACGGGGTTTTCACACGGACCGGGGTCAATGGTGAATCTTATTTAAAGGCCATTTGGGGAGGAAGAAGGGCCGGCAGGAGCAGGAAGACTTCCGGAAAGCACCCCAGAAAGTACCCCTTCAGAAATACATGTCTTTGGTTTCCTCCTTTTATCCCACTTACTCATCGGGCTTAACTGGGGGCATCTGGTTTTGATTATATTTGCATAGCTATTTTGTACATATGCGGAGACCGCAGAGAGTGGCAGTAAAGAAATTCACTCAAACTTGCTCAGTCCAGAGATCAGGTGACTGAAATCATGTTCGTCTGTGCATCCCGAGTACCCAACATAGATGTTCAATATGTTCAGTGTCTAAATTAACGGACTCCTTGCTCTATTAGTTGTACTACTGGAAAACCTGTTTCTCTAAAAAATACTAATTATCTACTCTTTGGCAGCTATTATATCAGGCACTAGGGATATAACGGTGAGCCAGAGAGACATGACCCTGTCTTCCTGGAGCCTGTTGCTCATAAAGAGAGGCAACAATGAAATCAGAAATTATAAGAAGTTATGATAACATCATAATATGGTAAGTGATGAGGTCAATGCCAGAGAGCATGCTTGCTGGGAAGGTAGATCAAGGAATGCTTCCTGGGATAAGTGACTCAGATGAAGTTAGTCAGAGTTCTCAGCTCTAATGGGATTTATAATCTATTTGGAGAGAGAACACTGTCACACATGCAAAAGTAAGGAACGGTGTGTTATGAGATGCTCCAGGTTCAGTGTTAGAACACGGATTATAGATGGTAGAAGGGGTGGAATCAGAGGACACAGGTGGGCACGGAGGTTTTCCAGGAGGGAGGGGCCCACTGAGAAATGGGTAGAACGATGGAATAGAACAAGAGGCGAAAAGGCTGAGATGAGAATTACACTAGCTGGGGAAGGGAAGCCTAGATGCGTGGTAGCAGGAAATAGAGAGGTGGGGTTATTGCAAGACCTGGAAGGTCAAGCAGAAATGGAAATAGAGGCAGAATCATATTATAGTTATTATTTTAAATAATATGATGAAAGCCACTACCCTTCACACTCCAGTCTGGGGTTAGGTGCTGGGCAGGAAATGTTTAGCAATAAGGCTGCAATCCAACCTCTCTCTTTAACAGGGGGAGGCCTATGGGAAAGGAAGAAGGAAGGTAACAGTCAAATCTTCATGTCAACACACTAATTAGATATGGCTAGTGCAGAGTTCTTATCTATGAAATGCTTTTAGAAGGAGGGCCCTGGCCTGCCTGGGTTGCTCATTTGTGGCAAACCCGGAAGCTATGGATGTATTGAGCATCCTGGGTCCTGGGAAAAGGCAAAGTGAGTTATGTAACTATCTGAATATAATGTGAAGATACTTGATGATGGCTCTTTTCTGGGTAGGTGGTGTGGCTGCATACATGACTTAAAGGTTTTCGGTTAATCTGGGCGAGAGGGTATCTTGATGTGGCATGAAAGACCTGGGGATCTGCATTTGTCCCAGACTCCTGGCTGCTTTACCTGAGCTTTGCGATTGCTTACTTCATTGATGTTATTAGTAAAGCTTGATACTGGATAATATCTCTATTCTTATGAGTCTCCTTTAGTACTCTGATCCTTTGTGTTGCCTTAGATATGTTACATATATTATCTCACATCAACCGTATGTGGTTGGTGCTCAGAGAAATTGGTTAATTTGTCCAATACCATACAATGAGGAAGCAGCTGCCTCCAAATTTCAACCCAGATCTGACTCCGCAGCCCACACTCTTCCCACTGTTCTGCATTGTTTCCCCCTTCTAAACTTGAACAGAACAGGTCATGGGGCCCCAGGAAGGCCCTAGAGGACCAACAGGAAGCCCACAGGCTTTTGAAAGCCACTTCCCCAAAGTACAGTTTTAATGGGAAAAGTCTTTCTGGTGTAAAACCTGATTCATTCAAGATCCAAAAGGTAGTGTTTGTGTCACATTTTCCATGGAAATTCCCATTTTCACCAGAGACTTACATCCCCACTGGGACTCTGCGACTCATGGAGCATTTGTGTGCTATCGAGGGAATAATTCCACCATCTTTCAATGCTGAGAGGAAGGCCAAAAAACTCTGCCCTTGATCACAATCAGATGATATGAATTGGAGTTTCTAGTTCCATCTTTAGCTCTAAAGCAAGCTGGGCCTTGTGGGAAGATTCACTATTCCCTGATGGGTTGGATCAGCCATATTTCACATGGGCTTCAGTTTATGAGGACATTTGTATGCATTCATTCACAGATCTGAAGGTTGTTTTTTTCCATCTTTTTTTGTTTGTTTCTTTTTTCACATGATGTTTTTACGAAGCATTGGGATCTGTTTCCTGTTAAGAACTCGAGATTCTCTTTAAAAAAAAAAAAAACGGCATACGAAAGTGAGCAAAGGGGGTAGGCCATATCGATGAATCTACTTTTTCTTTTTTGGAGAAGTAAATGGTTTAATTCTAGATACCTCAGGTCAAGGAGTCTCATTCTTTGAGGCCAGCGGACTAGTATAGCACCTTGGTCTTGATGCCTGGACCTCTCTTTCAGGGCTGCCAGCATCATTAGTGGACAGATGGAGCAGCCTTCTCTTCCCTGACTGTGTCTGTTTAATCACCTTTGGAGGTAGCTATTATACCACCAGCTAACACAAGTGCTTAATAAACATCTAAATTGCAATACCTCCAGAAAGATGTTCACCTTGATGGAAAAATCTGAAGAAAGAGCACCAGAATCTTTATTTCAACAATCAAAGCAGACCCACACATATCCTGTATCTATTTACAGCAATATGTGAGGGGCACTTCACCTTGGGTCTTTACACGAAAAGTGAAAATGTGTTTCAGAATTACTGAAACCCACAGAGCTTAGTTGAGAGAAGACAACTTCAAGTTTCTCTTTTTCTGGCTTCCATTGATCCCCTTCTTAGCCAACACTGTTCGTATCCCACTCTGGTCTCCCCTGGGCGATTGCTTTCTTACTTCTGGACTCATACCATCTTCAGGGTCTTTGGTCTTTGTTTATGCTCTTATCCAATCTTCCTTTTATACACAACCTTTCTCAGTTACAAAGGAGAACTTGATTCATTCTAATGCATGGCAGAATACTGGCTATTCATTGTGTTGAGTTGCCAGCCCATTTGTGACGATCCTGTGATTTTCCAGACCCAGCACTCGATGTTCTTTATCTTTGTCTTGGTGCCCTGCTCCTTGTATTCTTTCTTTGGCCTTCCACGCAATGAGGAAAAGAAGAATAAACACCTTTTTGTTTGTGAAGAGAAGAGTAAACTACAGATGAATATGGATTTCCTGCAGTGTTACAAAGACACAGACATAGAACTATCTTTGTAACACACAGTCCATCAAATCACATGATACGGTAAACAGAATATCTAACTAACTACTGGCTTAAACAGGGAGGTATCTGTTTCTGAGCATGATTGATATAGTAACAAAGTTGTCCGGATTCCAGATTGACTTATCAGTCATTCTTTGTCTTTATACTACAGCATTCAAAGGAAGATAGGGAGAAAGCCCATCTCATTAGAGTTCTCTCTTTTAAAAACCAAAAAGAAAAAAATGGAAGGAAATATTTTCCAAAAATATACCCCTACCAAGTTTCCCCTTAGTATTATGGGTCAGGATAGGGTCACATGCCTATGCTGCCTATAAGGCAACTGAGAGAGTAACCAATCTCTCTACTGGAAATGGACTTTGTGTGTAAAGGAGGGGAAGGCTCTTGGGTAGCAAACCACTGTTACAGACAAATTCCTGTGTTGAAACCCTACCCTTCAATGTGATGGTATTAGCAGATGAGGCCTTTGGGAGGTAATTCGAATGAGATAGGATCCTGAGGATGGAACCCTTGGGAATCATGAGAGAGCTTGCTTCCTCTCTCTGCTTTTTCCACCATGTGAGGAGAAGTCTGCCACCCAGACTAGGGCCCGACATGCTTGAACCCTGGTCTCAGACTCCCAGCCTCTGGAACAGTGAGAAATACATTTCTGTTGTTTGTAAGCCATCCAGTCTATGGTATGCTGTTAGAGCAATTCCAACGGACTAAGATAGCCACAGCCCTTCAATACTCACCTAAAGTGCAACACCCCAGTGATGGATTGTATTTAATCATTTCATGCCTGCTGTCACCTGAGCCACACAAACAGTTAATATGGGGTCATAAAAGAAGAGACCTCGAAAGTTGGGAAGTCCCGAGTCTCTGGCAAGCCTTCATTTTTTCCAAAAACTCCCTCACCTGGTTGTGGTTTAATGTCTACTGAAACCCTGAGGATATCACACACGCATGCGCACATGCACACACGCATATCCGCCAACTTTTATGTAAACTTGGTCACAGCTATGCACATTACTGAATCATTTCTAAAATCAGAATAGGGGCTCACCAGAAAATAATCTAACAAGTCCAGGGATTGTAACAAAATCTTGGATGTAGCAAGGGCTGGATGCAGCTTAGCCTCTGAGTATTGCTGATTAAGTTACTAAAAAAGAGTTTAGCAAGTAGGATTTTCTAATGATGAAGTGTGTGTGTGTGTGTGTATGTGTGTGTGTGTGTGTGTGTGTGTGTGTAACTGACACTAGCAAATTTAACAGAAGAAATTCTAAGGAATGGTGATTATAGATATACCCCAGCCTAATTTTTCTTCTCCAGTCTATGATAAAAGGCATGGAGCTCAAACCCCAGGGGAAAGTAAGAAAGCCAGGTCTGTATACTTTTGGTACAGACAGATTCTCTTCTCAGATGATGTGTCTGCAGAATCATCTGGAGAAGCAGATGTGAGGGAGGTTAATCCGCTTACTTAAAACATCCTGAAAGAGTAGGAAAAGCTATTTGAGTCTCAGAAAGTTTGTGAGGTAGTTGAATGGGTTAATCGATACTTTATTTGTTGAACTGGCTTGCTGAGAGGCTTTGGGGGACACCTTTCCTTTCCTCTGAAGAACCACAGAAATAACAAACCTCTTGGGTGACTCAAGGGTCACACCCAGTGCACCTGGAAGGGAACCTCTGTGGAACTCTCTCTTGGATTTGATTGTGGGTTTTTTGTTTGTTTGTTTGCTTGTGTTTTTTTTTTTTAATGTTTATTCATTTTTGAGAGAGAGAGAGAGCAGGGGAGAGGCAGAAAGAGAGGGAGACAGAATCTGAAGCAGGCTCCAGGCTCCGAGCTGTCAGCACAGTCTGTGGAGGGGATCCAACTCATGAACCTCAAGATCATGACCTGAGCCAAAGATAGATGCTCAATCAGCTGAGCCACCCTTGCGCCCCCTTGGTTGTGTTTTTAAAGGTTTGGGAAAAAATCAAGAAATGTTAGGCCTGTTTCCAATAGTTTCTGAAACACTCACCTAGCGGTGTAATAATGTTTACTGAAGAAATTGTATATTGTTTGTACAGCAGTTTTACCATGCAGGTGAAGAGGAGCCCATGAGTAGCACAGTGCGATCTCCAATCAGAAGAAAAAACATGCAGGGCCACCTGGGCAGCTCAGTCAGTTAGGTGTCCAAGTTGGGCTCACGTCATGATCTCATGATTCATGAGTTCGAGCCCTGGTCATGCTCTGGGCTGACAGCTCGGAGCCTGGAGCCTGCTTCGGATTCTGCGTCTCCCTCTCTGTCTGCTCCTCCCCTGCTCACACTCTGTCTCTCTCTCTCTCTCTCTCTCTCAAGAATAAATAAACATTAAAAAAACCTAAAAAAAAAAAAAAAGAAGAAGAAGAAAGAACATGCTGGACATGTGGTGTTTAGAAAAGAAGCATTTGATCCTTGAGGGGAAAAGGGAACGGAAAAGAAAAAATAAATCTACCCTATGGGGGAAAAAAAGGGGACAAAGAGACATTTACAGTAGGTTAAAAATAAGAAGTTAAGAAAATTAACATCTTCTCTTTGATAAGAGTGAGTAGACATTTATGGTCTTTTTATTCCATTTAGAGGTTCTAGAACCAGCGCAGTGTCACTGGGGCACCACAGACAGGCCGGGCACTTTCACAATATTCATACATGTACTCATTCATTTATTCATCCAGGCATCGTTCACTAATCATCTGTTCCCAGTTGTTCCCAAGGAGCCTCTTCTACTGCAGGCGGCGGAGCCTCCATGATGAACACGGAGCTCTTCGCCTGCAGGGGGGCTGCCTGGAGGGAGGCACATATATATACCCAGCTCGTCAGGGTCGACACGGGAAGCCCTGCACGAGACCAAGCAGCAGGTCGCTGTGGGCGCACAGGAAGGAGCACCCCTGACTCCTCTTGGGTGGCTGGGCAAGGCCTCACAGAAGGGAACATTGGAAGTGGGCTTGGGAGGACCAGCGGGAACCCCACTGAGGGAAGCGTCTGTGTAGAAGCACCGGGGTGTCACTGGACACGCAGAGAACGGGGACAGTGGGAAGGCACGGTGGTGAGGCCCTGGTTCCAGAACGTGCAGGAGTGAGGAGGGCGAGCTGAGGCAGAAGCCCTGGTGCGGGGGGAGCGGGGGAGGCGGGGTCCATCCACCCTCTACCTCAGGGGTCGGAAGGTACAAGTGCACCTCATGGGGCCCAGGCCCTCCCGCCACACACACACACACACACACACACACACACACCACACATACCACACACACCACACACCACACACAAATCATACCACACACCACACACACACCACACATATACCACACACACACACACACACACACACATACATAACACCACATAGCACATATATACCACACACCACACATACACACACACACACATACACACACCACACATACCACACACAGCACACACCACACACAAATCATACCACACACCACACACACACCACACATAAACCACACACACATATCACACACACATACACCACACACACACACACGCCACATACACACACACACATACATCACACCACATAGCACATATATACCACACACCACACATACACACACACACACACACACCACACACACACCACATACACCACACACATACACCGCACGCGCGCTCACACACATACGCATACATCACACCACATAGCTCATATATACCACACACCACACATACACACACACACACCACAGGAAGTGTTGTCTTGGCTAACCCCCTCCTGAGAACACAGTTGAGTCTCTCAGTTGTGCCTTCCAGGGCCCAGCACTCTGGGAATACTCTAAGGTACTTTGGTAAAGAGGACCCAACAATGGTTTTTAAGCACAGGAATGACACACACACTGTATCTCTAGACTGGACGTTCATTGAGTCAGGACTAGGTCTGACTCATGAACAACTCGGTCTCCTGTGAAGACTTGGCATGTAGAAGGTCCTTCCTAAGTATCTGCTGCTTCGTTAAATGAGCTCAATGAGTAAGGCAGAGTGGAGAATGGACTGGCAAGGAAGGAGACTGCTGTCAGCCCAACTGAGAGGCTGAGACTTAAGAATCCAGGTGAACAATTACAGTGGGGTTAGAGAGGAAGGGCTCGTATTTAGACCAACACTGTCCAATAGAACTTTCTACAGTGATGGAAGTGTTCTGTTCGGCACTGTCTATAACACCAGCCACTAACCACATGTCGCTCTTGAGTACTTGACATGTGGCTAGTGAGAGTAAGGAACTGAACTTTTAATTTTAGTTCATATAAATTTAAATAGCCACATGTGAACTGCCACACCGAACAGCACAGAACTAGAGTTTTCTGTGACAGAATCAAAAGAACTTGTAACGCATTGGATATATTCATTAATTCAATCAGCAAAGATTGATTGATCATTTGTTGGGTTCTGGAGGAGAAAATGGGGTCCAATTTGTGGCAACTGTATGTACCATGCTAAGGTGTTTAGAATTTGTAATAATACGCGGAGGAGAATCGACGGGCTATTTCAGCAGGATTGGTCAGGGAAACCACCTCTGAGTGACAAGTTGAGAGTTGGATGATGAGAAAGTTATGCAGCTTAAGAAAAACAAAAACAAACAAAAACCCCAAACAAGAACTAGATCAATCATTGATGAAAGAGAGGAATAAAATTCAATATGAAACTCTCAGAGCAAGAAGGGCCCTACACCATCTGTAAGTCTAACTCACTCTTTCTCTAGGAAGGGAACAGAAGCCCAGAGAGGTAAACTGACTTACCTAAGGCCACACAGCTACTTACCACATCTGAGAACAGACTCAGTCTCCTGACTTTCAACTCCACTACCTCCTGGGTAAGTCTATCTTAGCATCTCAAATCTCATTTTCCTTATTACTAAAAAGGTTTATTGAGAGAAATGAAAAATATAACAGAGACAAGGTGTTAAAATGGTAGCTATTTTCATTACTGGAGCTGCTTTAATCTTACAGGGTCCTCTCAAGTAATTATGTTATTAATAATAACTATGACATTCTTTTAGCAATACAAAAGGATAATGCAAAAAATTTAGTAATTTAATAATACAAAAAACATTAAGAGAGGCAATGAGCATTCAACTCCTAATTTGGTTTAGTTGTCGTTTGGGGTGACTCAGCCTTGGTCCTGGGCAGTCAACATCAGGTACCACCTGCCATTTGTCTAGAGGTAGTGCAAGAATTATGAAATTCTGGAATTCTCTTTAAGGGAAGAAATAACCAGCCTCAACACGGCTGGCCTTACAACCCCACATTGTTGAGTGGTGGCAAGTATCACAGTCCTCAGATCCTTCTGAAGAGAGAGAAATGAGGCTTTGGTTTTCCCAACAGGCACAGCTGTCATCAAGTTCCTTGTGGAAAGCTGCTGTAGACAGGGGCTGATCAAAAGTGAGGGCTTTAATAGGATGTGAAAGTTGAAATGATGAAGTGTGCACCAAAAGCATATGGCACAGGGAAGGATTTTCTGCCTTCAGGATTAGGCCTTTGTTTGGTTACTCATCTTTTTATAGTATACTCCCTCTCCTACCACATCTGTGCCCTCTGAGCTTATATTTTTGTAAATATTCAGACAAGAAGCAATGTGATGAACATGGTCATGACTTTGACAGAGTGATGGTCAGTGTTGAAATATACATGGTGGCTCTCTCTGGCTTCTCTGGGTCATTTGGCGTTCAACCCAGGAACTAGCCCATGCTCAATCCATTCTGTTGTGTAGCATCTGAGTTTAGTGACAGCAAAGCCACCTGTGCAGTGATCACTAATCAAAAATTGGATGTGATCACCTGAGTAACATGAACGACTGCAGGCTGTATGTGAAAAAGGCACTGAGAACCACTGCCCCTTGCCTCACTGCTCCAACCCCAGCAGGTGAAGGCCAGGTCCCCTCCCCAGCCTGTAGCACTGTCACCTCCTCTCATCTTTCCCGAGCAACAAAGACCTATGGAGGTAAGGCCTCTGCTCCTTTGTTCCCAAGGTACCTTGCCACAGACACAGTGACATATTTGGAGCCATCGAGGCAGAGGGTCCAGATCCTTGGCCTGAATCTATCAGGTCTGGATTCTAGGCTTCTTTCTACCGTGTAGTTCAGCTTGGGGCAGTCACTTAATTTCTCAGAACCTCCATATTCTCAAATGTGGAACTGGAATAATGTCTACCTCATAGGGTGTTATGAATCAAGACATTTATTATTGTATAGGGAAATGCTTTGAGAAATAGAAAGCACTACTCAAATGACAGCAAGGTATTATTCAATAGTCTATACCACATGGTAGATTTTTGTGGAAAAAAAAATAAAGCCAAATCAATATTACATTATATTCACCTCACTTCATTCATGCATCCATTCATCCACCTCTTTGTTCATTCAGCACAGTTTTATGAGGCAAGCAATCTGGGTCCAGTGCTGTTTTACGTACTAGGTAGACATGAGATCGTGAACAGCTCAGGTTATCATTCCTCATGGAGCTTACAGTTTGTTTAGGAGAGAGGGACATGATAAACCAATAATCATGCAAATGCGTTTATGATTACAGAGTGTGCTAGGTGCCGTGAAGAAAAAGTACATACACCCATGAGTGAGGATAATAGTGGAGGTGCTTAAATATGCGACTCAGTTGAGTTGACTGACTTGGGACAAAAGGCATTCAAAGCAGCGGGAGGAGTAGAAAGCCCTCGAAAAGGAGAGCACTTGGCAAATTCAAAGACCAAGAGGCCCGTGTGGCTGGAGCCCAGGAAAGAAGGATCGTGTCGCTAAATTTATGCAGGCAGAGCAAGGGTCGCAGATGCCTCCTAGGCTTCCGTCATCAGGGAGCTGGGAAGTCTGAGCCCTGGTGGAGCAAGGACGGAGCAGTAACAAGACTGAGAAAATGAACTCACTAGAGAAATGCAGTAATATAGTTGTGTGATCCATTTAAGTTGAGATAAGATAAACTCATAAAGATTCTAATCTCTTGGGTTGGGAGACTTTTTAATAGCAGTGTTCAGCACTTAGATGCAGTCACATAAACTCATTTTGACACTGTTCATTGTGGCTTTCCACTCTGTACTGCTCTGCATAAACAGTCCTACTTGTTCGTAGTCCACAAACTTGCTGTGCATAATAGCTGTATAGTGTTCCATCACGCTTTCCATCAGGACATTTTGGGTCCTTCCACACACTGGTGTGGTTTTTAGTTCTGTATAGTAGCTCCCCTCCCTCCCTTAGAAATAGTGCTGCTGGGAATCTTTGTTTTCTTCTGAGTTATTTTCTTGGGTTACATTCCGCTCGTGGGTCATTTCTCTGCATGTCAGATGGCCACTCTGATGCACACGGTTTTCTGTTTTCTCTTGCTTTATTTGTCTGGATGTGAGCAAATTCCCTGGGTACCAGCCGCCTCAGGGAGTTGCACAGGAGGGGGAGGGGCAGGCAGGAAGAGGGTCATCCTCATTAGAAGGATAGAACGTACAGGCTGTTGCCTTAGTGTGCTTTGTCCTCTAGGATGGTCCCTATGTTGGGGGTTTGCTCTACACTCAGAAACTCCATGGTCCTTAGCTTGACAGGTACTTCATTCACCTCTCTCGCTTTCCAATCTCCCCCAAGGGGCTGTTACGCTCCTGGTGAGCGCTATATGTGGGATAAAATGTAAGGTGTGGCAATGACTTGCCTTGTTAGCAGGGAGTGACTGTGAGAAGAGACTGTAATTAACTCAGTGATAATTCATCATCTAAGGCAGATGGTTCCCTGAGTGTCAACCTTTTCATTTCTTTCTTTAATATTTCATTCAGAATTTTTAGATGTTGTTTAGAAATTAGTCAGAGACCAACTCAACCAAACCAAGTACATTGTCAGGGAAACCCAACCAACAAACATCTTTTTCTTGCCTGATTATGGCTCACCCACTCATTTGACCCAATGTATCTCTTAAGCATTTACTTTTAACATTGGTCAAAAAGTTAATGGAACAAAACAGAGTAGCTAAACTCATTCAATTTGGGGTAGACTACAGCACTCCGTCCTCTGGGGAAAAAGTTCTATTCCCTGAGTCAAACATAATATCACATAATAATGATTCAGCCTCTAGCTTTTGAAAACTGGAGAATAAGTCCCAAAATGTTTCTCTATTTTATTAAAGAAAAAAAGACAAAAACGGAATATAGAACTATTTTACCCTCTTACCCAAAAAGGGTGCATAGGAGACAAAACAAAATCATAGCATTTTTTTTTTTTATCAGAACCACCATCACTGACTGTGAGTGATATCTACCATTAATAATAATGGCACAAAACAGCTATGGAGTGTTCACTGTGTGGTGAGCACAGTGCTTTACATTTTACCCTTTAAACATTTTTTTAATGTTTATTTATTTTAGAGAGAGACAGAATGCAAGCAGGGGAGGGGAAGAGAGGGAGAGAGACCCAGAATCCAAAATAGGCTCCAGGCTCTGAGCAGTCAGTAAGCCCGACTGAAGTTGGGTTTGAACCCATGAACCGCAAGACCATGACCTGGGCCAAAGTCGGCTGCTCAACCAACTGAGCCACCTAGGCCCCCCTGCATTTTACCCTTATCTTACCTCATGAGATAGATTTTCTCAAGGTCACACAGCTAGTGAGTGATGGACTCAGGATTCAAAGTCCTGACCCCAAAGCTAGTGCCCTTCACCTCCTCTCTGCCCTTGGGGCTACAGTGACTAGAGGCAGTGTGGGGTAACAAGATAAACCCATGGCAGGGATCAGAGTATGGATGTCACCAGTCATGTTAGTCTCCAATCTGCTAGGTGAATTTAGGGGAGTCACTCAAACTCCTTGAGATTCCACTTTCTATGAAGCAGCATGGACCCCTATTTTTTTCTAACTCCCAATGTGAGGGCATGCTAGGCAATGGCTGTGAAAGTTCTCTGATAACCAATCATAAAGTCCTATAGAAATAGAAGGACTTTTTAATTTGTATTGTGATTGGTATGATGATGTGGCAAGATTCTCCTATTTAAAATTTGAGGTTGGGGCACCTGGGTGGCTCAGTCGGTTAAACGTCCAACTTCAGCTCAGGTCATGATCTCACAGGAGGTGAGTTTGAGCCCCACATTGGGCTCTGTGCTGACACCTCAGAGCCTGGAGCCTGCTTTGGATTCTGTGTCTCAATCTTTCTCTACCCTTCCTCCACTTGCACACGCACTCTCTGTCTCTCTCTCTCTAAGATAAATAAACATTTAAAAAATTAAAATAAAATAATAAAATAAAATAAAACAAAAAACTAAACTAGACTAAACTAAAATAAAATAAGAGACATGCAATAGCTGCTCTAGGGTAAAGTGGCTCAGCCAGGTCAAATTTGAATGTCATATCCAGTGAGCTTGTGATTCAAAATTAATCATCTCATACACTGACATGCCAGGGAATGAGACAATACTCAGCCAGGAGGCAGCCAGAGTCATGTATGTTGTGTATATGACTTGACTGATGTGGTGACAGATGTATTCAAAGCATCACTAGGATCTCTAAGCAGACCTCCTTCTAGGAAAACTGGTGGGTGTGGGAGGCTTCCTCCACAGGCTGCGGGCTGGGAATTGATCATGACAGATCCGGATCGTGAGGTGGATTTCTAGAACAAGACTGAGGGGTGGAGCAGGAAGCAGCTATTCTTCAGAGTGATCTCATTGACCTTATCCTGACCCAGGCTCCATGCCTTGAGTAATCAGCACATCTCAGGTCTTGGGTTTCTGGATGATGAAATATGTTCCATAGCTGATCCAGGCAGCAGGACATGGAGACCAAGGCAGAAATTTCATCTGTGCTTCATGTAAACCCCACAGACTAGTGGGTCTCAAACTTCAGGGAGACTGAAATCACTTAGAAAATTTGTTCAAAGGCAGATTTCTGGGATCCATTCCTAGGGATCATGACTTCCTTGGTCTTAGGTGGTAGCCGGGATTCTGCCTTCAAACAGACTCTTAAGTGACTTTGATGCAGACATATATAATTTCTATTTTTAGGGGGGAAATGTAGTAGAAGAGAAAAGAACTACTGTGATAAAAATTAGAAAGCATTTATTGACCACTTTCTATCAACCAGGCAGTCTTCTTTACATAAATTACCATAAGACATAAAGTATTACATATAAAGTAACTCACTGAACCCTCACCATGGTCTCCTGAGACATACAATCATATGTCCTCCACTTTGCAAATAGGGTGACTGAAGCACAGGTTGCTTAAGATGACACTGGCGCCTGGTTTCATGGTAGGATGTAAAAATGTTAATAGCTCAGAAGAACTTTCCAGGAAAGCGATAGATTGCTCGAATCTCACCCAGAGGGAGAGCCATTACGCCTACTGCTTAATTCTAACATTAAAAATTCATGCCAGCCCAGAGGTGCCTGGGGGGATCAGTCGGTTAAGTGACCAACTTTGGCTCAGGTCATGATCTCACCGGTTCGTGGGTTCAAGCCCCACGTTGGGCTCTGTGCTGACAGCTCAGAGCCTGGAGCCTGCTTCAGATTCTGTGTCTCCCTCTCTCTCTGCCCCTCCCCCACTCACACTATGTCTCTCTCGAAAATAAATAAAAACACACAAAAAGTTAAAAACAAACAAACAAACTCATGCCAGCCTCGTAACTTAGGGTAGGAGTGGAGGTTGGGTGAAATTGCTCACCCTAGAATCTGTTTCCTGAATGCAAACTTTGAGACTGGAGACCATGAATCTCCAATAGTTTTGCTTTGTTCATAGAGCCCAGCCTCTGATGAAGAAGTTGCCTTTCTCCCAGCCAACTTTTTCCTTGGCAGGGTCCTAATTGAAATGCTGCAGGCCTCATACTTGCCTCTCAGGTTTATAGAAATAGAAGTTTTAAGAGCCTCTTCTAATTAAAAATATAATGCTAACCACTATGGTCAGCTCATTTGGTTAGAGTCAATTTAGAGTAAGGGTGAATTCACTGAATTTGCTCAGTTGGAACTTCTTTCATTTCTTTGCCTAAGAAGAACAAAGAGGCAGGAGACTTCGAGGACCCCCTTAACCATCCTTCATTACTAGGGCAAATCAGGCAGCCAGAGAGGAGGTAGTGAATGGTTGGTTAGAAGTGCTCTTTTCTGATTTCATTATTCATATACTATGATTTAATAACCTTGAAGTTGGCTGAAGATGGCTTAAAATTTGAAGCTCCGGAGTTCCAGACCTACATTTCTGTCTGACTGCTAAGTTCCGTTTGGTCATTCTGCCAGCATCCCATCCTCAAAATATGTCCGAAGCCAAATCCATCACGTTCCTCGCCAAGTCTCTCTTCCCTGGATGACACTGCTTCTGTTCACCATCACACCATTGTCCCGGTCTAGGCCCAGAACCACAGCCATCTTTGAATGCACCCTCCCTAGTAGGCTATGAGAGGAAGCCACAGGTTCCCCAGCTCTGCTTTTATTTTTCAATACTGCCATCACAATCAGTATCACAGTTCAGACCCCATTTCACCTCCTGGTGTCAGGACCACATTCTGGAAACTTCCTGACAAATATCTTCTTCCTTTGTTTGTCCTGTGGCTTTTTCTTACACTGGTGCTGGATATTGAAACCATACTATTCTTTAGATCAGAGTCTTTCATGATTTTTATTGCCTACTAAAAAGCTCTGCACTCAACTCCAGTGTGTGTGTGTGTGTGTGTGTGTGTGTGTGTGTGTGTGTGTAGGGGTCAGGAGAGTTCTTATGCATACCACCAAGAATTCTCTGACAACAGGTCAGGGTCCTATAATTCAACTCATTTCCACACTGTCCATCCAGAGATAGCATCAGATTCCACAGGTTGAGGACACAGTCCCTCAAGACTGTCCCCCACTTCCAATGCCAATTGCAAGTCCAGGTTGTCATCTAAACTTCTCACAGACTGGCTATAACTAAGAAGTCCCCATGACTCCCAACTTGGGTTTGATTAATTTGCTGGAATAGCTTACAGAACCCAGGAAACCAGTTTACTCACTAGATTGCCACTTTAACTACAAAGGATATTAAAGGATACCAATCAACAGCCAGATGAAAAGATTCAAAGTGCAAGGTCCCAAACAAAGGAGGCTCAGTCCTTGTGGAGTTGGGGGCCAGCCATTGGCACTTGGAAGTGTTCTGGTTCATCAACCTACCCCTGAACCCCATCCTTTCCATTTTTTATGAGACTTCATTATATAAGCCAGACTGATTAAATCATTGGCCATTGACAGATGAACTCAATCCCTGGCCCCTTTCTCCTCACTGGAGGAGGTCAAACTGGGGCTGAAAATTTCAACTTTCTAATCTTGTGGTTGGCTCCTCTGGCAACCCATTCCTATCCTTTGGATACCCAGGGCTTTCCGAAGCCACCTCATTAGCATAACAAAAGGACCATTATCTCACTCTCACTTAGGAAATTCCAAGGGTTTCAGGAGATCTGTGTCATTAACATGGAGGAAGACCAATATATATTTCCTATTATAAAGTACAATATCACACCTACTAAGGTTCAAATATATAAAATTCAAAGTCAGATGTACAAGACCTTGCATACTCTTATTCCATACTATTTATCTAGCCTTGCTACCTAATACTCTTTTAAAAATGTTTTGCTAAATCAGAGAACTCTAGATGCTGGCGAGGATGTGGAGAAACGGGCACCCTCCTACACTGTTGGTGGGAATGTAAACTGGTACAGCCCCTCTGGAAAACAGTGTGGAGGTTCCTCAGGAAACTAACAATAGA